>NC_133578.1:4969575-5119575 GCF_964106895.1 Numenius arquata
TAGAAGGGGAACAATGTTCTCCCATGACGGAATGGCCAGCTTGAGCAGAATTTCAGCTATACTTAAACTCGCGCCACACTCCCCGTTGACAAAAAAATGGTGGTCTACCAACGCGCTTGACAACCTGATTGGCACATGTGAAATTCCAATCCCCAAGGCTCCTCACGGGAAAAAAAGGTCTCCCAAACTGGCGGGGTTGACTGATAACACTACAAGCAACCCACCGCGTTTATCACCCTCTGCCTCGACTCGGAGCTTTTGGAAGATGGGAACAGCAGTGCTCCTTATGTCCAAGCTACTGGCCAGGCAGGCGCGGATCAGCAGGCCACGCTGCGCAACCTGTTTCCCTGGCGGTACAGATTTGGAAACGGCAGATTATAGCTTGTGAGGGGCAGCCGCTCCGTTCGCACCTATCAAAACAACAGGCAGGGCTGCCACGCTTTCAGCTGAGAGGAGCGGGGTGGGCGAGAGGAGGCAGCACCACCGCCGGTGGGAAGGGAGGCTGCGCCGCATCCCGGCGGGATGGGTGAAGGTGGTCCAGCGCTGGTGGCCAGATGACTTCTTCAGTCTGACCTGGTTTTCTCCTCTGTCTCTTAAGGACGGGCTCTTAAGCATTGTTTTTCCCTTGAAACTGTTTTTTCCCCTTTGAAAAGCTTTTTTTTTTTTTTTCCCTTTTTTGTTTTATTTTTCCCTCTTGGAAATGTGATCTCATGATACAACTATTAGCGTCAGGTCTCTCACTGAAATGTCATGTATTGCCATCCCCTTTTTGTGGGCTTCTAAGAGCGTCCTTGTGGTAGTTGTGGTGGGATTCATCACTTAGATGCTGGCAGCTAATTGCATTGGAGAGTTACCCTGTTGTATCCACCCTATCCTCCAACTGCACCAAGACGTAAGGAACTTCTGGAACACTTCATGCAGTGTTTCAGGTGCTCTAAGGCATATTCAATGGCACTAGATGCATTGTATTTTAGTAAATTTATTTACCTGATATAGCTGAGAATTTATTTATATATTTAGAGATTGTATCCATGGGTGTGCAATCTAGCTCACTAGCTTTTGCTCTCAGAGGTGGGTCATGCTCCATCCCTGACATTGTCATTCACTGCCAAAGGGTTGGGTAAGGTGCATGAGGGATTTGGGTGCGCATAGGGAATGTTGTCCAGCACATCTTGATGAAAATCTCTCATTATGGAAATAATTTTGATCTATAACTACAGATCTTTCAATCTATAGGGTACAGCTGCTCCCGTGGCTGGTGGCTCGTTCTGGATATGAACCAACATCATGCTGAAGAGACCAGGTAAATCATCGTTTTGTGTTTACTTAGCTTTGTCCCACTGATTTTACTGCATGATCTTTGAGGGAAGATTCCCTTTGCAAAACGAAATGGTTCCTACCTTGTGTTAAGCTCTAGTAAGAATTCATTAAAAGCTTTGATCACAGGCTACCTGTTAATACACAGAATACTAAAGAGCCCTCCACAATCACAGGGGGCAGTACAGAATTATTATTATTTTTTATTTGTTATAAGCATACTATTTGTAATAATTTATGGACATTCTTGAATTTATAAAGATCAAGACTTTGCCAAATATTTTAACTACCCCTCCATGGCAAATTGTCTTTAAATACTGGCTGTTTTTGCTTTTTAACATTTACTTGTGGACCAGAAACACTTGCAGTCTATTGCCCCTGGCCTTCTGTGAGAATGTTAGTTAGCAATGCTCATAAAAACTCAATTCATCAATGTGAACATAATTTGCTATGAACAGAAAGCTCACAAAAGGGTGAATTTGTCAGATAGACAGGTGGCCTGAGATCTCTCCCTGATACTGAACGATATGAATAATAGATTCTGGTAAATGTATGCCAAGACTTGAGCTGTAAACACAGCTGCCTCCATTCCCTTCCAGAATAACAGCTTCGAGAACGAAAGCACAGGAACCACAGTTCCACCTGAGGACTAAGCCTGTGCACATTCACACACACACACAAACACACACACACACAAATGCAATGTACTTGCCGGCTCACAAAGAAAACAAGCCCCAGAAAAAGGACACAGCCGTTTCCAGCTTCTTTTGCAGACCCTTGCTCTGAACGGATTTTAACATGTGTGGAGAGCAGAAGGAGAGAATAATAGAAAACATTTAACATATATTTTAAAATATCTGCAGTCACAGAAATAAATCTTTCTGTGATCCAAATGAAAAAAAAAACCAACACCCAAACCCTCAGCTGGCTCTTGTAGGTAAAGGATCCAGACATAAAAGAAAAAAAGTGTCACAGTTGAACACATATAAAATAAAATTATAGAGCTTTTTTGCTTTGATACTTCTTCCAAAAATTAGTTGACTGTAATGATCCCAGCTAGACCTGCACAATTTTTTATTTTTTTTATTTTTTGTTGCAGGCTATTGGTATTTATTTATACTGCATTCAGTTTTATCTGGGTTTTTTAAGGCTTAAATCATTAATTACTGTCCATAGACTAGAGTAGAAAGATATTATATGTGCAAAAATGACCTTTAGGCTTTTCTAATGAACAGCTTTCTGCTGGATGGTTGCCCAACATAACTTTAGAGCAGGCTCAAGTCTGTTCCAGACAATCCCAACGACCGGCGGTACAAAAGGGTCACTGTAATGTTTGGAGACCAGTGGGAAGGATCTAATCCCGGGTCAGACCTCTCTGGCAGCATCATGTAGGTGGGAGGAAAAGAACCATGGGACAGTGACCAGCAAAAAAACCAAACAAGTCTTCAAATGGACTCAGTTGGGGCCAGCCACGTTCATTTTGAGAGATCATTAACAGTGTGGTACAAATGCTCTGATGCAGTTGACTTTAAAGGGCAGACGTGTAATGTATTGCAGACGAGAATGCCTGGCTGAAGGGCTCGTTTTGGGCTATCAAACGCTTTTATTTTTGCAGTTCTAGCTGAGGACTCTCGGCTCTATTCTTTGCATGGTCAGGGTTTAATATATTTTCCCTCTTATAGGTGTAAAACAAACGACTTTTCCCATACTAGCATGCTTTATTTTGGGGATAAGGCAGGCTCCTTATTTGATCCTCCCCTGGCAGTGATATAGCCCGGGAAATGAACTGGGAATTGTATCATCTGAAGTTCATACATGTTTGTTAATATTTGTTATTTAGGGAGGATGCTTCTCTGTAATGAGTTGGCGAAGGTGAGAGACATGTAGCACTGAATGCAGAACCAACATATCCTAAAGCTCCCCAAATGTGACCGCATATGAGATATTAAAGGCAAAATGGAAGTTCTGAACAAATGAAATCACTGTCAGAATAATAAAAGAGAAATGAGCTATGATCTAATCTGTTTTCTAGCAGTGTCACAGAGGAGCTATAATAAAAGCTATTTGCAAAGTTCAGAATCATTTCCCGTGCAAAGCCATTCGCACACTGTACGACTCTGGACAAATGGAGGGGGTCTTAGCTTTGCCAAAAATTTGTATGTGGCTAGTTTACTATTAGTTTTAAGTTTGTGCACCTAAATTTCCCAGTTGGCTGCAATTTTAAAGCTCCCTCCCTCTTTGAGATGGCGCATGAACTTGTGCACCTGGCTTTCTCCCTCTATTTTTGGTGTATCCTCTTCACCCCTTCCGATTACAACCTGCAAGTGTAAAGGACAAACAGAAAAAGCATAAAGTCACGTCGCTGGATGCTTATCTAACCTGCTTTTGCACCGTGCGTGCTATAAATGAGAGCACAGCAAAAGATGTATTGTGTCCTCATTGGAAATGCTCGTTCTGCTCTTCTCCTTGGAACAATGCATGAAGTGCAATCCCAGTTACGACGTGCCTCTATTTCTGTGGCATCGCCTCTGTAAGCAGTGTGTGAGGAAAAGGCATACAAAAGGGACACCAGGAAGGATGAAGTGAGTGTAAAAATGTCTGTTTCCTCCTTGATCTTCACAATGAATATATGAGAAGTGATTAAAGAAATGATGGAGGTACACCTAGAGCCATGCCTAGGGGTAGTGAAGCAGCTGCTCCATATGCTCCTCCTTTTAAAGCAAGTAAAAGCAACTTAAAGCTTTCAAACTAGTGATTTTTTTGCATTTTAAAGGGGATATAGGTCAGACAGCTGGAAATACGAGAGAGATGAGAGAAGAGAAGAGAAGAGAAGAGAAGAGAAGAGAAGAGAAGAGAAGAGAAGAGAAGAGAAGAGAAGAGAAGAGAAGAGAAGAGAAGAGAAGAGAAGAGAAGAGAAGAGAAGAGAAGAGAAGAGAAGAGAAGAGAAGAGAAGAGAAAGAGAAAGAGAAGAGAGCTGACCTTGCTCTAGGCTGTGGAAAGAAGTATGCAAATGTGGAAAACAACATCCTCTGCTGATTCCTGCACAAGTGGAATAACAGCAACCGAGCTCTATCTAGATCTTTCTCATTTCAATTCAGTGCCTTTTACTGCACATTGATTAAAGCATGGCAGAGGGAGAAAAAGAAAGAGAAAATATTATTTTGGCAATATAGCATCCACCAGTTTCAAACTTGTGGACATCTGCAGTGGAGATGTAAGAGCAGCATGGACCCCATGAATATCCATAAAGGCTCCCTGTTGGTCAAAGGGACTGGAGACCCAGAGATCTCCTGCTTACATAGAAAGAAATGAACTAATTAGCATCAATGGGAAGAGCAGGAATGACAGTGAGCTGTGGAACCTCCCTGGCTCCCTAGATCCTGATGGTACAGCTGAAAGGTTTCCCTCTAAATGGTTTGATGTGTTCTTCTAAGTTATCTCCTGGCTAGGACAGCATCTATTGGAAATGCAGTTTGAGATGGTCATTCATCATGAAGACCTGGTGATGAGTGGTAATAAATCACCTCCTGGACTTCATGGGGTGGGTACTGTCCTCTGTGAGAGGGACTCATTCTGACCTGCCTGCATTGCTATAGCAAAGAGACCTGAAAAAAACACACCTAGAATTCATGTAAGTCTCAAAATGCAAAAGTGGGCAAATCACTTATTTGCACCCAAATCTCTTGATTGTCTTTGCATAAATCTCTCCCTAATCCTCCCAATTCCCATTACACCCATCTTCCTTGTCTCACTTTCCCCTTTGCTTGCCAGTCTTTCCGTCAAATGTCTCATGCTCCAAAGCAAAAAAAAAAAAAAAAAAAAATTAAAAAAAATTCACAGAGTGGAGGATTTATTCAGTAGCAATAAATCTATTATCTGGCATATGGTTAAGGTGAAGAATCTTAATGTTTTTTCATTTTACCGGACATAGGGATTACTACGCCAAGTGATAAAATAATTCTTCTGCTGCCTGCAAAAGCACCATCACGCAGTCAGCGTGAGTCACAGCAAAACCCAAAGATGTCAAATAAATATATGATGCGCTGCCTTTACGTGGGGAGGCCTTGTGTGTGGAGAAGACAAATGTTGAGGTCTCTGTCTGGTGGAAGCCAGTATTGCTGTGTCAGTAGAGATGAACCTGTGCCTGGCTATGGGGAACCGAAACGCGGGACCTCACCCAGTCATGCCATTGCATGGTGGAATGGTGGACTTCATGGGGTAATTTTGGTACTTTCTGACATACTGAAGATGAAAACCAAATGAACAGCTTAAAAATAAGGAAGCGCAATCCAGCCTCGCTAGCCATCCTATTATAATGCTGGTGTTATTTGTTTATACATCAAAAAAAAAAAAAAATAATCACAGAATACTTGTAACTTCCACGCATTCTTTTCAAGTGTTTCAGTTTCTACCTGACTTAAGATAAGAGCTTAAGATGAGGCTGTTGCAGAAAATATGAGACTATCTATGCACCTAAGCAAGTCTATTCTGAAAAATAAAGTTGATTTTAGTTGTCTCACTTTGATATTATTGAAATACACCTGTGTCTATACTTCTACAACTCCAGTCCCAGCACTACTTGAATACAAAATATTACTTGTATTTTTATTGCTAAATTATTCTTCATAACAGTATCTAGTCTTTCTGATGCAGCCTCCCATTTCCACCTCCACGCTGCTGCATGATTCCCTAATTATGTCTAATTATTGCACCACAATCAGCAATAACAAAAACGGATTTAGTCAGGTAAGCTTGCCATGTTTTTTTGCATGTGATACAGCTAACCCTGCTGTTTCCATCACAAACGCATCATCAGTACGGTAAATGTATTTACAAAGGAAAGAGTGGTATATAATGAACAGCATTTTATAAGCAAGTAAATCCACCATTATTTATGAAAAAGAACATACTACATACTCACAGTGCACAAACTGATCAAGAAATAGGATGCATAGATAGATTTTCTGATCTTTTGCCTGTTCCCAGAAGTCACAGGAAAACTACATGGCCCCACAACTAAGAAATGACCTTAGTGCCACAGGAGTATCCCCATGCGTAGAGGAGTCCTTTGGTGACTTAGAGCTTCCACACTGATTCTTCTGAAGTTATGACTTGGAGCCGGCTCAGCTAGACCTCAGCTTTTTGTCCATAAACTCACAAGACAGACGTGCCACAATATCCAAAGTCTAATTAGGCACAAACATCCAGTAGAGTGTTAATAAAAGCCATAAAAAACACAAGTATACTGCTTTTTTTTTTTTATTATTATTGGGAAAAGGGAATTAAAAATTGCACACTATGGGCACCTATGGCCAAACAATGTGAAAAAAAAAAAAGTTCTGGTATGGTGAATGGATTAAAAAATACAAAAGGCCAGTATTCCTCCCAAGGATATGTAACCAACCTCCTGGAAAACAGACTCTGATTGCATTTGGAGCAGAGGCAGACGGGTGCATTGGGGGAATGCAGGGCAGCAGGCTCACCCAGGACGCAGTCTCCTAACATGCCATACAGCTCTCAGTAAAGCCTCTAAGCTTCCGAATTCCTACCTTATTCCTACTTTATTTCAGCATGTTGTCTTCCAGTGAACACTTCCCTTACCTCCTGATGTAGGAAAATATATTACAGGCACTCAGCTGGGTAAGGGAGTTTGCGGTCACAAACTAGAAAAGAGCTGCCTCTCCCAGGTCACAGTTCCTAAAATTACTCCTACACCATTTGGAGGTTTGAGATGGCCTTAGCCTTATCCAAAGGGTTTTTTCTGTGGGTTTTTTTTTTAATGGAAAATTTATAAGTGTTATGTATACACATACACACACAGACTTATATATTATAATAGCTGACATGAATAAAAGAGCGCAAAGGCAAACTTATTTCTTCACTAAATATGCAATTTAATTCCTCATATATAAAACCACCCTAAACCTAAATTAAAATAGCACTCCTCCTTTCCCCACCAAGACCCAGCGGTTTGGCATTTTTGAAGAAAACTTCCTAAGTACCCCAAGCTGTTTTCTGTGTTTAGTGGTGAAGCCCGAGTGCACCAGTAAGTCTCTAAC
Source organism: Numenius arquata (assembly GCF_964106895.1). Taxonomy (NCBI): domain Eukaryota; kingdom Metazoa; phylum Chordata; class Aves; order Charadriiformes; family Scolopacidae; genus Numenius; species Numenius arquata. The sequence continues at coordinate 4,976,952 of NC_133578.1, forward strand.
TCCACTTGAACTGTTGCACTAAACACAGAAATGTCCCTTTCTTCCCTAAAAAGTTCTGGGCCACAAGCTGGATGCGTCAGCAATATAGCAGATGGGGAAAATGTATACAAGTATATTAATTTTGTGGCCCAGATTTATGCAGAACACATATTTGCACAGATTTCATATAGGCTTTTAAGTCTGGTTTTAACCCTTAGTAGATAGATGTGAAGCTTGGAAAGAGCACAAAAGTAGAGCAAAAAGGTTTGTAGAGCGGAGGGAATGGAAACGAAAGGATGCTGTTGTCGCTGCTTGCTTTGGTACCTGATTTACACAAGTTAATCTCCATGCCTCAGTTTACTCACTGTGAAATATTTATACTAATGCTAGCAATCTCACAATGACTTTGCAAAGCTTAGTTAATTAGCTCATAATTAATTAGGTTCTTAAAGCTTCCTGGATGAAAGCAGAGCTGGGTGAATAAAGCCAAAAAAAGAAATAATATTGTGATTTTTTTTCCCAAAGAAGATCTGCTGATGTGCCTGCATGTTCACAAATATTCAGGTGAGCATTTTCATTCGCTCCGGAATCTGCCAAAGACAAAAGGGCTGTGCATGCCAGTGTGGAGAAGTATTTCTGAGAACATTCATACCAGATGTGCGCTCATGACCATCCTGAAAAACTCTTTTCATTGTTTGCACAATGATTTGTCAACGAGTTATAACTGTTCATGAGTTATTTGCCAAAGGAAAAAAAATAAATTCCCTAACAGCTTTACAGGCTGGTCTATATGCACTTTTCCAACTGCTTTAACTTGAGCCGTTAAGAAACGAGTGCAGCCACTTTGGTGTGACACCCTGTTGCGGCCAGAGATGTACCTCTATCCAGATTGGGGCCACTCAATTAATTTTTACTGTGATCTACTGAGAAACTTTAATGAGGGGGGCAAATTTTTTATTTTTTTTTTTTTTCTTATTTTTTTCCTGAGGTTTATTGAGTAAACTGAGAGGCATCACCTGGGCTGGCTGGTGTGGGTGTCACGGGCTGCTCGCACAGCCAGGCTCTGCCGTGGCACGATGGGGATGGCAGGACCAGGGAATGGCACTGATGGGCAACTGTGGGAAAATCCACTGTCAGCATGGCTCTGTAGCAGGGTTTTCTGTTTGGGTAAACCTGGGGTAGGGGTAATCCTCCGAAGGGTTTTGTTTTATTTTATTTTTTTTGGTTGAATAGACCAAAATAGAGTTTACGTCATTTACATGGTGAGTGTTATAGCACTTAGTTTTTGTGTTTCCCACAACCGTGATGGGACCCTCAACCTTCCAAGAAACACTCAGAGACCCTGGGCTATGCATTGAGAGAGATTCAGCAGCTTTAGGATGAATGCAGCCAGCAGCCTGAATTCACCCGAGACTGTAAATACACACCAACAGCAGAGATACCACGAAGAAAATGCTCTCCCAGATTCTGCTGGAGAAGTAAGCTTCTCTCTCGGGGCTTTCTCCCCAGCCTTTACCTCTCCCGCTGGCCACGCGCTTTTCTGCAGGACACATAAGCACCAACACCTCAACCCACACGCTGCTTTCCAGCAAGGAACATGCTCATTCACTGCAGCCTTAATGCATAAGCTAGCCCATAAAAAGACTTGAGTTATAAGTATCAATTTAATACTATTATAAAGTAAATACTTACAACACTGAGTATTGTATGTAAATATTAAGTATTACGAAGCTTCCTGATGTACTCTACAACCAACCTTAGGCACCTGCTGTGTTAAAATGGAGGAAACGTTAGAATTAGCGCCTGCCTAATCTTTATCTATTTCTGAAGTACAGCTTCCAGTAAAGTAAATATAAAGTAATATGTAAAGCAAATACAAAGTAAACTTTATATTGAGGCACGCTGCGGACAGGTAAGACTTACAGATACAATTAATTTTGTGAGGCTGGTCCTGTTTATTTTGTGTGGAAATTTATCTTTATGTCACTATATATGGCCACACTATGGGTCTGTACCTGTTTTGTCCAAACCAACGTAACTAGAGAGGGATAAAGACTGTAAATCATCCCTTAAATTTAACTCATCCCCAGAACATCGTGGGACTTAATGACTGATACACAGTGGAAGTGACAGACGGGAAAACTCTGTTAACCCTCAGGTCCAGAAGATAAGCTAAAACATTTTCAAAGAATTCATCGTGCCTGGCATCATAAAAGGGGCTCAGTTCATTAGGTGAATAATTTCCAGTGAATTTTTAACGCAACTTCCATGTAAGTTGTGCACAAAGGGAGACTGGTCTAAACCACCCGTTAAAATATTCTCCGCAGCAAATTTGACAAGCTCAAGCAAAAAATATTTGTATCAAGTGAAAAGCCTGCATTTATGTACTACCTTATTCAATAACTCAGGAGAACATACAGTATGCTATCTGCAGGATAGGATTTTTTTTTTCCTCCAGATGTCTCTTTTTCCTTCCAGAAGTTGCAGAGCATTGGACAAGCAGTAACAGATGATGAACACATGCATAACTACAAATGGGCAAGCTGATTGTTTTCAGAATTGGTATAAACATTTGCTCTTGGATTGAGATTTAGCCCATAGCAAATCTTTACATTCTCGTTATAAACCTCTGACAAAAAGAGCTTCTAATGAAAATGCTGACAGTGTGAAAACGTGGTTATGGTCAGGAAAACAAATGGATAAAAAATGGCATTTTGTAGTTCCATATGTATACTTCATCAGGGAAGTCTTTGCTAAGTTTACATTTCAAAGCAAAAGCTTGATGATAACTGCTTCTCCTACCCTTTCTATTTCAGGCCCCCAAACCTACTACTATTACTGCTATTTCATACACTAACATTTAAAAAAAAAAAAGAAAAAAGAAAAAAAAAGAGCTCAGAGCTGGGATATGAACTTATCTGAGAGCTCAGTGAGAGAGCGAGCAGCTGGATTTTTAGCATCTCTTTTATTTTTGATTATATAGATAATAGTAGAGCCCAACAACCCCGAACAGGACATGGCCTCACTGCGGTAGGGTGTTAAAGACTGAAAAAAAGGGGAGGGGAAAGCACAAATGGAGACGAGAACTGCATTGTGTGTGCTTGCATGGGGAGTGTGGCAGGGAGAAGAGAAAGAGAAGGAGGAAGAAGAGGAGGAGGAGGAAGGGCCCAGAGGGACAGAATCACAGAATCACAGAATATTTTTGGTTGGATGGGACCTTTGAGATCATCGAGTCCAACCAACACAAAAAGAAAACAAAACCAACCAACCAAACAAAAAAACCACCACCGAAACCAAAAAAAAAATACCAAAAAATCCCAGAACACCAAACACCAAAACCAAAGCAAAACAAACACCCACAACCACACCCCACTCCACCCACAAACAGACACAAACCAACAATCTCGGCACTATAGCATGCCCTGAAGTGCCACGTCTACACGTTTCTTAAATACCTCCAGGCATGGTGACTCCACCACCTCCCTGGGCAGGCTGTTCCAGTGCCTGACCACCCTCTCAGTAAAGTAATTCTTCCTAATATCTAATCTAAACCTCCCCTGCCGCAACTTCATACCATTTCCTCTGGTCCTGTCATTATTCCCTTGGGAGAAGAGGCCAACACCCACCTCTCTACAACCTCCTTTCAGGTAGTTGTAGAGGGCAATGAGGTCTCCCCTCAGCCTCCTCTTCTCCAAACTAAACATGCCCAGTTCCCTCAGCCTCTCCTCATATGACTTGCTCTCTAGACCCCTCACCAGCTTGGTGGCTCTCCTCTGGACACGCTCCAGCAGCTCAATGTCCTTCCTGTAGTGAGGGGCCCAGAACTGAACACAGTACACAAGGTGAAGCCTCACCAGGGCCGAGTACAGAGGCACCATCACTTCCCTACTCCTGCTGGCCACGCTATTCCTGATACAGGCCAGGATGCTGTTGGCCTTCTTGCCACCTGGGCACACTGCACTGAGGGTGCACTCAATCCCCTTATCCAGATCATCAGTAAAGATATTAAACAAGACTGGCCCCAAAACTGAGCCCTGAGGGACACCACTGGTGACTGGCTGCCAAATGAATTTCACCTCATTAATTACAACTCTCAGGGCATGACCATCCAGCCGGTTTTTTACCCAGTGAAGAGTACACTTGTCTATGCCATGATTCGCCACCTTCTCCAGGAGAACGCTGTGGGGGATGGTGTCAAAGGCCTTACCAAAGTCCAGGTAGACAACGTCCACAGCCTTCCCTGCATTGAGAAGGCGGGTCACATGGTCATAGAAAGAGATCAAGGTGGTTAAGCAGGACCTCCCTCTCATAAACCCATGTTGGCTGGCCCTGATCCCTCGGCTGCCCTGTACTTGCTGTGAGAGCTCACTCAAGATGAGCCTCTCCATGATCTTTCCTGGTACCGAGGTCAGACTGACAGGCCTATAGTTTCCCGGATCATCCTTCTGGCCCTTCTTGGACAGGAGAGACAAGACAGGCACTTTGGGAAGGCTTTCCCAAAGGTCACCACTACTTCTTGGGAGGTACCAAAAGAGGTCCTTGTCCCTCCTGCCTGAAAGTGGGGTGTCTGGAGGGCTATGGCATTTCTTCTAAGCTTAGACTCCATGTTCTGTTTGGCTGCTGCAATGGAAGTGCCAATATGGGAACCAAGGAGGACTACAATGTTGGGGAGAATTTCAGCCCTGTGTTATGAGAAAACAAAGCAAAACAAAAAGATGGTTTAGGGCATCTAAGACATGCATGGGACTGATGGTTAGAAGGAAGGACAAGGGCAGGCTTGTAAGCTTTTATACACACAGTAAGAAGGAGAAGTTTGAGTGGGCAAAACAGCCCCAGACACATCGTGCCTGCAGCCTCACTGCCCCTTTCATGGTCCTCAGGGTAGTACATGAGAAGAGGCAGATGCATATAAAGTCTATTGAATATTCATTATCAAAGCACAAGCAAAGTACAGGTCAGTGGGTGATAATGGAACAGAAATGTGGGTTAACAGGCACAGACCATCGGAATGTTTTTTGGGACAAGCCACTGAATTAGGTGCTATCTGACAAGGCACTGATGTCTTTCTTCAACACCATCTGGGCTTACTAGGTTTGCTTTAAACCAGCAACTATGGAATGAAAGAAAAAGATAGGAAAACATAAGATAGAAAAAGAAAAAAAAACAGTTAAAATCCCCAACCCAAGTTCTTAAGAACTAGGAATTTCAAACAAACATGGGACTGATAACCAGGAGGAAATCAGGCAAAGTAATGGTGCAATAGGGCGTGCAGGGCAGTAAAATCTGGCATGATATTTACAGTCACATCCCTGATTATGGTGGGGAGGGAAGTAGGCTCACTTCTCTGTGACCGATGGGTCCTGTCCAGTTCTGGAGCCCATTATTATGAGAAAGACACTGAAAACGGTCAGGGTACTCACACAGCCCAAAAACCTAAATCTAAGTTAAAAAAAAAAACCAACAAACCCAACCTTGAATACTCTGTTAGAAGCAATGATGTATGTGGTGAGATGACAAGGAACTTGGTTAAACAATGATTGAGGATGCCAGAGGAATGGCAATGAGCTGCTAGCACCTGAAGGAAGCAAACACCAAGGATAAGACGGTGTCTCCTCTGGAGCCAGCAAGAGTCCTGTGGGTGATTTCATTGTCACCCAAATTCTACTTCAAGGGGACAGAGGAAATGTTCAGCACAAGGAAGAGGTTATTGGAAGTAATGCTTTTACATAAAGCAAATTAAAATGTAGCTGAATTTCAGGAAGACCTCCTGACAGCAAGATTGCTGGTGGAACTGGAAAATCCTCACGCTGCAACAGACAGTAAACAAATACACTGCTCAGAAAGACTTCGCTGGCTTGTGGTGTAATGAACACAGAATTATATCATTGCAACAATATACACTCGCTGAATTTGACTCCACTTGAAGAGATGAGAGCTCTTAAGTTGCTACGTTGAAAACAATTTAATTGAACCTGGCTAATTAGAATATAACAAGTAGTTAAAAATTATGCAATGCTTTAAAAATCTTTTAATTAATTTGAAATTCTGATGGCAAATTACTAAATGCACATCAGTAACTTCCTGTGCTTGACTCAATACATCATAAAAAAAAAAAGAAAAAGATATATTTTGTCAATAGGGACACTGAGACAACACACACAAGTAGAAAATAATAATGTAGAGTAAGGAATAATTAATTAATTCAAGCTTCAAGATAAGATCACTGTGTCCTGCTGACCCTACATGTTAATCAGTTGATTGATTAATTGCTACAATCATAATAATTATAGGGTGTAAATCTAAATACATTTAATGATAGTTTACACTTAGAATAAAAATGTCTTTTATGTCTGCTTATCTTTGTCATTTCTTGAAGCCTAGTCATATTTTTTCTTTGCCATAAATAAACTTGAAGCATTTTTAGATGTTATCTTTGTGATGAGGTAGGTTTATACTTAGTTCATTTGATCAGCAATATTTTTTTGTGGCCTCCACCTCCTGTCTAATGAAAAATATGTTCCTAGATGAGAAACAATTGATTATGAGCAGTAACCAATTCAGCTTCATCAAAAGCTCATGCTTAAATGGAAGACAAGGGGACATACCAATAAGGCTATTGTATAGTTATATACTGCCTTTAAACAAAAGAGCTTTACATATTGAATGCTTCTTCCACCACATAAACTCAGTCTGAGGTGAAACACTAAAGCAGAGCAGCAGCACAGAAAAATATTAAAGAAAACAATCCAAAGAGAATTAAGAATTCTTCTGCTGATGTCTGATTTATAGGCAATGCAGAAGATCTTTACATCTATATCGTCTTTGAATTTGTGCACTTTCTCATTAAACCTCATCATGCTTTATTATTGCACTAAAAGAAAGGTATGGGTCCTTGGATCTCAACTGGCATAGCTAAAATCCAGTTTTCTAATAAAAAGTATACTAAAAGAAGAAACAAAGATTAATCATCTGTTAAATCTGTTGAACAATATTAAATTAAATTAATTTAAAGACTAGATCTTAAGTTACTAAGGACTCACTAATCTGTAATGAGGTGTTTTAGTAGGAATGATGGGTAGAAGTTGTAGTTGTTTGTTCTCTGCGTGTCCCATGGATAAAAACTCCTGTTTCTATCATTGCCAATGTGGTTAACAAGTCCTACATGTTAGGTCCTGACTTCTACTTAGATTATTCTCTGTGTTTCGCTTGAAGTGGAAAGTGGCTTGAAGTAGGAATTTCATTTGCTTCCATTTCAACTGAGAAAGAGCAACAAAACTCCTTGGTGAATCACGGATCAATTTTATCTCTGTTTTTAACATAAAAAAAAAAAAAATCCTGATTTTAATTTCATTCTTGCCATTGCAAAATATTAGGAAATCTTAAATAAGTGTGTGCATTAATTTTTTTAAAGACAAGTATGTTTCAGTTAAAGTATAGACCTTAACACCAGATTTCACGACCATTTTCAGTTGTGCACAATTTTTGATTCTTCATTTATAGAGTTGGTATCCAAATACTGCTTTGCAACTCTCACTTTGCAGTGATATTTGTTAAATAAATAATGCTAGGTTAGGAATTATAGTATAAATATTTTAGGGAGCCACTAAAGCATTTTTTTTTAAAAAAAAACACCCTAACCAAGCAAATTCCAAGTGAATGAACTTTTACAGCCTTCAAAGGGTTACCTGACCTTCTACTTTCGCAGCTTGCTTGACTCAAAGTTACAGCAATGGAGGAGATAACAGTGAAACTGTACTATAAAAATAAATTACTATCATGAATATTAAGCAACAAGGATATAATAAACATGACTGCTTACATGATTCTGATTTATTGATACTGATTTGCTAGTAAATTATCACACAAAGTACTCGTTTTAGTTGTTCAGGAACATGTGCGAAATAAAGCTTGGTGGACACTTCCCAAAGACCTTGACATCTGTCACTGGATTCATACTTTGGGATTCTTGGTGCTTATTTTTCTGGTACGTGAAACAGTGGTTTATTTACTTTTCCTTTCCACAGATTATTATTTTTTAAAAAAAATTTTGGCTGCCTGGTTTCCTTATACTCTCTTTTTTAGCTATGCACAGTTTTTAAAACTACTATCATGGAGGTTCAGCTCTGACACAGTGGAACAAATCCAGCTGCAAAATCTCCTAAAGGCTGTTCATGCTTGTTCTGTTAAATAGCGCTCACTTTGAGTCAAGAGGTTTCATTACTATATTTATGAACCTCTTGGCACCAGGAGTTGGGATTTCCCAGTGCTAAGCATTAATGCATTTTGCATCATTCTTTAGCATCGGGAACTCTAGATCACTGGTGCTGAGGGGTTAAAGACACTAAAAAAACCAACCCAGATCTTTATTTCCAGATAGAAATCTTTAGTGGATGTGTGCACGCTTGGTCTCTGTGTGTGGATAGTCTGAGCAGGCTGCCACAGTCGCTAACTACCAGGAATCGCAGGTTTTAAGGGATCTTAGCATTTACAGCCTACTGCCTATATTCTGCATCAGATATTTGTTATCCAAATTGATGGAAAGTATCCTATCTGAAAATAGGATTATTCTTCTTTAAATTTAAAGCCTGCTTTGTGCTTATATGGCTTATATCACTTCATGACATGGTGTGTTATGTCAAACCTAAGATTATTTTTGGAGATTTCTGAGACAGAATCTACTTCATTTTGCCTGTCATCAGCCTAAAGCATGTGCCAAAAGACCCCTTTTTTGAGGCAGTGATTCACAAATACCATCTGAACTAAAGGACAGCTACCGCTTCAAAGCAAAAAAACACATATCTTGGATCAAATTCGACTAACATCTCCCAAAGTGGTTACTCTCATCACACTTTTGATACTTCTCTGTGAAGGCTTTATATCCCCACAGTAGGATAATTTTTAAAAAAAATGTTAATACACTTAAGCTTGCAAGCAGAACTGTAGCCTTATTAGGTGCCCTGATCTGTGGTGTAAAGAAAAACAAGAGAGGACCTCAGCTGCAGACGGCGTAGGTTGGTTATGGCTGCATGTGAACATACAGATGCAAATCAAACACGAGCCAAGGAAAAGGCTATTCTGGAAGTGGCACTTGATAGCCCAAGGCTGGAGCTGCAGAAGCGTATATAAACCTGCCTGCCAGGCAACCCTGACTGCTTCTTCCAGCTTGTTTTTGGCTTGAAAAGAAAAAGAAAAGAAAAAGAAGAAAAGGGAAAGGAGGAAAAGGAAAAAGAAAAGGAAAAGGAAAAGGAAAAGGAAAAGGAAAAGGAAAAGGAAAAGAAAGGGAAAAAAGGAAAAATAAGAAAAAAGAAGAAGGAAAAGAAAAAGAAAGGGAAAAGGAAAGGGAAAAAGAAAAAGAAGAAAAAGAAAAGAAAATAAGAAAGAAGAAAAAATAAAAATAAACAAAAATAAAAATAAAAAGAAAAAGAGAAAAAAGAAGAAAAAAAAAAGAAAAAAAAGAAAAAGAAAAAAGTTGATGCAGCTTGCACACTTATTTTATTTCCCTCCTTATGGGTAGGCACCCTGTGTAGGTACCAGGGAAATTTCCTCCCTGTCCCTTTTTACTTCCCATGTCACCTGTAGGAGTGTGGAGAGAAGATGTACAGTGTAATTTAGGTTGGGTTTTTGTCCCGGTCCCCTGCTCACCTCACGCTTTCTCTATCTGTGCAGCTATTGCCCTTTGTGTGACACTGTGGGAGTGCCAGCTTGGAAAATATTTTCCTTGTTCACTGGATCTCTCCTGATAACCAGTTATTTCATACCAGCTAAAGCAGATCTCCAGTTCCCAGATACATTTTAGGTTTCTATAACCTTTGAGAGTCTCACTTTCCTTGTTGCTTTAGAGCTTACTTTTTGTATGAGTAATTAATACACAGTTTGATTTTCTTAGCATGTAAGCAAACCTAGGTGAAGAGCATTTTGTGCCTGGTTTGCAATTTTATTTTTTTTTTCCCCAGTGCAACGCTATCACTCAAAAGTGTTTAACAGTGAATGAGTCAGACCATGAGCTGCCGGTGAATTAGATTGTGCTCCTGATCTTAGCGAGATTATCCGTGTGATATACTACCTTCCCAGGCAATTAAAGCATTAGTGCTTTGGCCAATATGTAACAACAGTCAAACGGGTTAACAGGCTAATGAATTTTATATAGAAGGGAGTCAAGGGGAACAGTTTGACTCTCCGGGAAGCAAGACAAACCGCACTTTATTTTAAAACTGTGGGCATTTCGAATTCAATACCTGTACTACAAGCTGAAGGCAGCGGATCGCAGAAATATTTCTGCATCCAAGGAAGCATCCTTAAAAGTAAAAGTTTTGTTCACTGAGTTTCTTGTGCAATCCCTTGCCTCGGGGCTGCGTGCTCCCTGACTCCCCTTCAGGAGGAGGATGTGCAGCACTGTTCCTTGCTTCCATTCCCACACTATTTCTTACTTTACTTGACTTTTCTTTTTAGCTGTTATCTGGTCCAGCTGGTGTAGTACAGCTGCTAAAGACGCTTTTCCGCAGCCACATTACCCAGTTTTCCAGCCCTACTTTTTCACAATTTGTGTCCCTCAAGAGACATTATAAATCCTATTAACTTTGAACTCTGGCCCAGCCTTGGTAAGAACGCAAGCCTACCCTCACATTTAGACAGCATTATTTTCCCAAAGTATTTCAGTTTGCAATCGCACTTCCCGTGGCAGACCCAGATCCGCTCAAAACGCCGATGTCGGGAAGCCAGGCCCGTGTCAAGCGATGCCGCGAGGCAATGCCTTCAGGGAAGGAGACCTTCGACTTCCCACCCTGGCAGACCTATGCCTGATTTGAACCCCTGACTTAACTTTTCCCTGAAATTCTGTGAAATTCAATAAGTATTCTGTGGATAGTGCTATTGTTATTATTCCAGTCATACTATTATTTTTTGTCATGCCCGTTAGCAACGTGGCGTTTTCCTTTTCCAACCCCCTATGTGTGCTATTATGGTAAACTGTGAGGATATTGTTTTGACCATTCATGACTTGGTTTTGTGCCTGCCTACTTTGTGGAATTTTTAGAACATTTAATTTCTTGTTCCCTCCCCCATGCCATTTTCAGATCATTTCTAGAACATTACCAGAAAAAAAAGACCTGTTGTAACTCTTTTCTGACTGATTACTGCTCTCAGGTATTAAAGGTACAAATAAAGTGGGGTCTGTATCACTTAATTTTAGTTCTACCAGATTCTCACCCAAAGGTTTTTCATGGTCCTACTTGTAAAGGCAAAAGTTATGCATTTTTTTTCTGCTCATTTAATGCATTATTATTCCCTGATGCCATGGTGCTATGTACACTTTTTGTCATTATAAAAGAATATTTTATAAAATTGCAAGATAATGGTTCACAGTAAGGCACATTTTATGGCTGGCTTTTCTTGCCAGAACTTGAGGACTCAAAAAGTTGCACAGTCTGGTGGAGAAATTTCCAAAAGAAGAGTCTGATGTTAGGAGGGCTCAGGCAGCATGGTCGGAGCACGCTGGTGCTGGAGAGCCCTAGGAGGAGGAAATAGTCCCTCGAAGGACTGGTATAAGTGAACACAGATTAAATTTATCAGGGGCCAAAGCTATGTGAAGTATTTAGGATGCATAAAAGTACCCTATAAAATTAAGTAGTAGTCCAGGTCTTCAAATATCTACATGACGAGGAACAGAGAAAAACTCAGTTGTCATCTTTTACCACCAAGACATTATCATGTCTACTGTTTCTTGGTTCAGGTCCAACATGCCACCACAGAGAGATGTGTGGTATTACCTCTTATTTTGGGGAAGGTAGCAACTTTTAGATAGTAAAAAGGTGTATGGAGAGAGGAAGAAAGCACAGAGCTGGAGGTGGTGACTTTCAGCATCCCCTTCTCTTGTTCTTGGAGGTTCTCCTTTTCCCTTTTCCTGGTTTTCTCTTCCCACTTTCCCCCTCCCCTCATTTCTTCCATTTTTGCACCTCTGAAATTGTGTAACTGGGGCATTATAAGCTGCTTCTCCTCCTGTTATTACTTTCCCTGAGTGGAAGCCTCACTCACGAGCCTGATGAAACATTTTTCCCCTCAAACCCAGAGTGCCAATTCTCACTTTGTCAAGAGCTCCAGATAACCTTCATGAGAAGTTCCTCTCCCCCTGCCTCCTGCAAACACTCCAGGTTACAGAGATCTTGTCACAGTCACTAAATAGCTCCTTCTCTCTCTTCTTTTTCCTCCTGTTTTTTTTTTTGCCCAGTGTTGTTGCTTGGATTTCTCACTTTCTCTTTGTCTTCTCTTTCACCATTCTCTTGCGCTAATCCACATATGAACTCTCAAGTTGGCTTGCTTCTTACTTCTGCCCTTTCTTTCCCCTACGAAAAGAATGCCTTAACCACAGATGAAATTTCAATTACACAAATACATTATTTTCTGTGCCCCAAAAAGTAAGTAGAAGAGGAGCAAACTGAAGCCATGTCTTGTTCCATTTGCAAGTTGTTGGTTCCACACTCTGTCAGCCAGCAGTCGGTGTAAAGCTAACAGAGAGATACCGGAACCTCAGTGATTAATATGGCTAACAGTTAAAAATATAAACAACTTTTTTTGTAAGCTGAAGTGAGGTACACTTCTTCCCAGAAGGCATTTCCACCAAGCATCCAATGACTCCTCCAGCTCCTCATAAACAATGCTCTGAGCACCTGTGTCCCATGGCAGGTAAGAGTCCAGAAAAAACCCCAACCTTTTAGCCTTGCTAGTGCTTATGTCATTGAGGACAACCCCCAGTTTTCCCACAATCTTGCCTAGTAAGTGGTATTTGCAAGTCCTGGTTTCAAAGTGCCGGACCTACCGTGTATAGCAAAGTTCTTGAAAAAGGTTCTCGCTGAGCAGATTACTGCAGATTTGTATCCAATAATTTATTGTGTAAGCATTAAACCATTCATATCACAAAACACCTGTGCAAGCCAGTTGGCCTAGTCAATTCTTGTTTAACATTTAATTATGAATATAATTAGCATGAGTTAAGAGACAGGCCAGGCATCCGCAATAAAATTTCCACTATGCTAAAAAAATTATAACTATAATAACAAATAAGACTAAGCTGGAGGAGAATATATCCCTCCTGTGCAAACTTTTGCATGATGGCAAAATTAAGTACAAATTCTTTTTTAACTTTTTCATTTCCTTTGATGATAATTGGAAAGCCTCCATCATATTTATAAGACCAAATTATACACCTTTTCTGTTCCTTTAATATTAAGACCATTTTTATCACTGGTGCAACAGTGAATCAATGAGGTTAATCAGATTCTCCTCTTTTTGTCAAAAGGTAAATTAACTAATTTGATGGTATCACTGGAACACTGTGTAAGGTAAAGTTCATATGGGGAAAAAACTAGTTAAAATATTATTTCAGTCCACATGTAGGAGTTTTATGAAGAGCTCTTTGTAGCCCAACACAATTGGGTGCTAACAGAAGAAAAGGATTAGTAAATATCACAACATATCTTGTTTTAAAGGCAGATGCTCATCTTTAGGAGAAAAAAAAAAAAAAAAAAAGCAAAGTCAATCTAGAATCAGGTTTCTTATGGACAGGTGTTACCTGGGCTTTCTTCAGAGAGTAAAGTCCTGAAGAAGAGCTAAACCTTCATGTGTAGATTTTCTTTTAATTTCCCTTCCAACAATTTAGTTAAAACTTTCTAAGAAAAAAAAAAAAAAAGAAAAAAAAGAAAAAAAAAGAGGAAACGGTTTACCCACAAATTTTCTTTTCAATGCCCTTTATTTCTGAACATGTTGGGCTCTTTTCCACCTGAAAAGAAAAAAATCTATTCATATACATGCCCTCCAATTTAATTTTTTTTTTTTTTCCTAAAACAGTTGCTTCCAGACCTGGAAAGATCTATTTAAAAATGCTGATGAAGAGAAGCTCTTCGCAACTGTGAAGGGAAGGTCATTGAAAGAGAACAAGGAGGTTACTGGGGCATATTGTTCCTTGACACCTCCTGGGAAAAAAAAAAGCCTGGAAAGAACCTCTTTAGTTACCAGTTTGCTGCTATTACAAATATGACAGCCTCCATTTACAGTTTCGGTGAAGGTATTCTTCCTTACTGCCTTGAATTTGAGTGGACACTGCACTAGAATATGGTCACTTTAGTGGTTGAGAATGTTACATCTTGAATAATTTTGTAGCCAGTTTATACACCTCTCTTGTGGAATATAGTTCTTTAGTTTAAACTGCACTTTATCATCTTTTTTTTTTTTTTTTTTTACTTATTGGTTTCACTCAGGATGATAATATACACTTTTTGTCTGTATTTTGTTAACACCTGTCAATTAGAAGCCTTCCCTTCCAGTCTGTGTCTCTGTGTCCTATATCATATTAGCATATCTTCTAAAATGTGAGGAGGTTTTCTTTCTATTCCAATATCAATTAATCATTTTTGAATCAGAATTTCACACAACTTTCCAGATAAGGTGTCAAAAAGCTTTCCAAAATGGATTTAATCATTCTCAATCTCCACTGAAAATACCCGGTACCACTTTCTGAATGAGCTGTTACTATTAGTGTTGTGCTTGGGGGAATATATACGTCTACAGATATACCATACACATATTCACCATATTTTCATGGATGGATTTCCCTAAGATTACACTACTCACAAAATAATTAATTTCGTTAAGAAATCTCTTAAAGAATTACACCTCAACTTTTGAATTCTTCTTGTTTCTACATCTTTTTTTTTGTTCATGTTTAGTTTATGGGTTTCTACTGCTTTCTGATATTAAGTTTGGCCAAAAAGGTTTTAATTATGATTCATTATGTGAGATACATTGTGGTGACCTTGGATTTGTTTATAAATCACCATGTTCACATGAAATTGAGCCTTTCTGATGCCATGCCAAACCCCAAAACTTCCTTGGACGAGTAAATGGAGGATAGGAAAACGATTTCAATAGGAGGCTCGCCAACTGTGAATCTGAAGGCAGTTTGATTAGGACTCGAAGCCCACAGATTGAGATTATGACAGAAATTTGCATAATGCCAGAGACTGATAAGATTTGGTTTCTCAGGAACCTATTACGTGATGATGTTAAGAGACTGTCATGGATTTCTTACAGTGCAATATGCTGACTTGTCTTTCCAAGACGAGTTGGCCTTGAGCCTTGTTCTTTGTAAGCCTCGAGTGAGGTTTCTTTAGATGTCTTTTGAAAATCTCTTTAGACATCTTTTATAACTTTCCACCAAGATGATACAAGGATGTTATGACTGTCAGAATAAATGAATGTATTTACTTCCTTTCTGTTTCCCAGCTACTATTTTCATAACACTGCATAGTAGTTCAGAGCAGGTCCTTGCTACACGATGTTTTCAACCAGTGTAACTCTGTTCTTCGATCATGATTATGTATTGATGACTAGATTTGCTTATTGCCTCCTGACACAGTTTTTTGCCTGATTTTGGTGCAGACAGCTTTCCTGCAAACCTTTCAAAAGTTACATTATTCAGTGCAAAATTTGCTATGGCCTGCTGAAGACCGAAGCATGATCATTGCCCAGATAGATGTGAGTTGCTGCAACATGTTGTCTCGAGCCACGTGGGCAGAAGGCTCTTGGGGGATCTTTCTGAAGCAGGACTAGAGCCCGAGGTCAGAGAAAACCTTTTTACTGATGCCAGCTTCATCCTGGAGATGAAGACAACTGACCAACATGGGGAAGACTGACAACTACTGATAGCACTGCTACCTTTTGTGGGTTTAAAAACAATCTTCCATTCTCATGAAAAAAGAGTTTATTGCCTTGCTGAGTTATCATTGTAGATCTTGTCAGACAAGACCAGTCAAGATCAGTACCTCACAATGCAAAAATTGCAATAAATTTTTTATCTAAAGTCTTTCAATGACCAAAAAAGTTATAAAACTCTAACATGTGTAAGATGCTAAATAACCATCTTCAGTTTCCGTATAGTAGGGTAACACATAAGATAGAGGATTGATAGGAATGACATTGTGAATTCTGCTTAGCATGCACCAGGAGACCCTAATTGATATATCGAAAGGATATGTGTGAAATCAGTTGAAAAAAGTGTTAATGGTCTATCAGAGCAATCAAAAAAAAAAAAAAAAAAAGAAGAAGAAAAAAAGAAATCCAGATCTTGAAAAACCAAAAATGATACGAATATCTAATGTGGGCCTTAGGTAGTGTCTAGGCACTTAAATTCACCTTTATAATTCTGAAAAACCTTATTCAACTGCCGTCTATCCCTGAACGTGCATGAGCTAATTAGATGCTGCAATTGTGACCTTCAAAGTCCTTTAGGTGCCTATGGCTCTACTTCTCCCTGTGCAGAGAAAGGCTTCCTTTTCTGCCAGGGCTGAAAAGTCCAGAGATGGGGGATTACTTTGCCTAAGTGTCTGGGGAGGCTTCTTCCTTGGGGGGATTGCCAGGACCTAAGCCACTAACTAGATCTGGTGCCCTACAAATGCTGTCCCTTCTCCAGGGACTTGGTGGCTGATGTGGATCCCGTGTTTTCTCTTCCTCATATTGAGGCCTGAGATATCTCACATTCGGCTGTGGTTTCCACCTGAAAACCTGCAAGTCAGATTTTGCAACTCTACATTTTTATTAATCTCATTCCCGTGTTCATCTGCCTGAAGTGGGAAACCCACAGCAGTAACAGATACCTTCATTCAGAAAACTGTCTGTGGAAGAATCATAATTCTGGCAAAAGGATTTCTATTTAGAATACATACATAAATATACACATCTGTCTCTGTGTGTGCATTATAAAAAATAAATCACCTATTTATCTACAGCACTTATGTGACACCTATTAAATTCATATTAGAGATAAGGAACTGAAATGAAGGCATAATCACTAGACCTCATTGAAAAAAATCTTTCCAATGTAGTAATCTTTCCAACCTGTTGCAGAGAAAATCAAAGACCTGAACTCAAGCCTTCCAAACCAGAGACAGATGTTGCAGCTTTGGGAACTGGGTGGAATTTTCCTTTGTGGAATATCAGTTGGGTTTTTTTGTAACTGTGGTTGGACAGATGCACTGTCTATACAGATGCACAGTCTGTACAGCTTTCTCCAGCGGAAAAGATCTGGAAGGACTAGTCGGTATTTGAATCTTTCCTACGCTGTGCATATCAATCATCATTGCACAGAAGACTGTAGTACACAATTTTTTTTTTTTTTCCATACCTTCTGCCTCAGACCTTTCAAGAAAACTAGTATAATTAAAATTAAGATTTATAATCAACTAACACATTTATTTGCTAATATTTCTAAACAGATTTTGGGGGTAGATTTTTTTTTTTTTCAATGACTTGAAGTCCTGGCGTAAGTCTGTATGGCCATGCAGGTTGGATTCTGTAAAAAAGGTGACTAAGTGTTTCAGTTATTGGCACTTCTACCACCTTACTCACATGAAGCACAGTTTTACTTGCAGACAATCTGTTGAACCATGTCTGTTGATCTTCCAGAAAATCAATAGAACTATTTGCGGTGCTAAGTAATTTAAGTGTAGCTGAACCTGACTTCATAGCAGCATTTGGGCACACCTTAGAAGTACATATTTCATCCAAAAATACCACAAAGTGACTTGCCAGCAATATGCTAGACAAAGTCCTTGAAAAAAAACTTCTTTCCAAATCCTAAGAAGCAAAATTAGTATCAGGTCAGAGGTCTTGTGGCCTTTCATTTATCTTTTATAAATTCTCCGATATAAGCTATATGGACAGTAATTATCCAGCTTCAGCCTGGCAAGCAGAATTCTGAGATTCTATAATGCCCTGAATTATCTTCTAATATTCTGGTCGTATCTAAATTGTTCTAATATCTAAAGTTATTTATAGGGGAAATTGAAGGTGGAGAGCAAGCACTTTCCCTAATACACAGTACTGTAAAATTTCGTTCCCGTCCACATAATAGAGATGTTAATTAAAATAGCAGCACCCAGGAAAAGTAATGCTAAGCTTGCTATGGACTTTTTTTCACATAATCTTTAAAATAGCATCAGCATAAGGAGTCCATAGCACCTCTTGGGTACTCATTTCTCCTGAAACTTCTAGTTAAATGACTAAATCCCCAAGCAATATTATTGGTAACTTGTTACTACCTACTACAGGTAGGTTTTTAGACCAACTTCATTTTACTTACCAAATGTATGGCTCTGACTAAGAGGTGCTCAGTGCCGAACCAAGGATATAATCATCATGGCAGCATGGGAATGTGTCCTAATTACCTCTTTCCTAGCCATCATCAGATTGGTTTATTTCTGGCCTTATTAAATGCTCCTTCTAACTGTACTGCACACCCATGTCCTGCAAGCTAATAATTCCCATTTTTGAAGAACTAACAGAGAAGACAGAGATACAAGAGCCTCTTTTTCACAATAATATGAAGAAGAAAGGAAATTTTCTAGCAGCTCAGTACTGACCAGGCAGAGTGATTAGCACAAAGTAGCTGAGAAATCAGTGAAAAGAGATTTTTTTTACTTTGCCTCAGGACTATTAGCATACAGAAGAGCTCCAAAAACATGGAAACCACTTAATTGTTGTTTATAGACGTTTTTTAAGTAGAGTTGGTAAGAATACGGATTTGTAGATACTATGGCAGTAAAGGCCAAATAAAGAGAAGACTGATTGGAAATCGTAGATTACTTTAGACAGTTGGATTAGGTAGAAATCACCCTGATGTGCAGTAAAGCAAGCAACAAGAATTAGGGGTTTGAAATAGTGTAAAGCATGTCGTAGAGTGCTAGCATTTTCTTCCTAGGAATAAACTGTCTTAAAATCCCCCTATAAATGACTGTTCATTAGCCTATCAATGTGTATAATGGCTCTCAAAATCATAATAAGAATTAATAATAGTTCAAATAGCAGAAAGGGACATTAATTTCTCACTCATGAATATTAATGCTTTAGTAGACAGTCTCTTCCCGACATGCTTTCAAACTCTTAATTCTCAAGTCTATTACCAGTTACCTGTTATTTTTGCTATCAAAACCCTCCCCACCCAGCCACCAAAAGATTTCAGATCACCCTGATTTGGGCACTAGCAGAGAGGATGTGAGAAGAAGATTGCATGAAGGATGAGATCATAGTGTCCTGATAATGTTCTTCAGAATACAATAACCTTTGCTTAGCCAAAGCTACACCAAAGGGCAATGAAAAGTAGCGATAAAGGGAAGGAAGACTCTATATAGCCCCAGAAGACCACTATGATGGTGGATTATCAGGAAGAGAAAGTGGTAATGGGAGAGGATAGGTGTTAAACACTCAACTGCAGAATAAGGTGTATAAGAAGAGATGCGAATAGCATGCCAGGCTGCACCCTGTGAACTGAATTCATCACGAGTCACCGCATCTCCTCCTTTCCAAGAGGACATAGCAGGTGGATGGAGAACCACCTGAAGGGCACAGCCAAACACCGGTGCTTCAATGAACATCTTGTCCCAGTGCATCGCAGAAACTGAAGCTGAACAGTAAGAAATTCTCTATTGTTTTTCCCTTCTTAGCACTGCAGAGACTGTGCAACAGGAGCTTAAACTGGAGAGATGATGTTCTCCACCTAGTTTCCATGTGCTTTGAAAGGAGAAGAAAGTGAACTGGCAAGAGGAAACTCAGGTACCGCATTTCTTTACGTTGTGTATTTAACTGCACTGCATCTCTAAATAACCGGGAAGGGAAGGATCTTGTGAGATGTATTTAACCTCATTATATCTGATGCTGGGTCTTGAAAAGCTTTAGCTGAACTAAAGACTCTTATGAATATAAAATCAAAGTGAGCCGTACATTAAGGGTTTCATATTCTCTGGCAGCTGCGCATGTGCACACAGAGCTCTCATTACCAGTAATGGCAAATCTGCATGCCCATCATTCAGAAAACAGATCTCTAAGTACTTTACAGGGTTTGTTTTTTTCCTAGAGATTTTTCTCTATTGGACCTTTAATTAATCTCCTACTAGGCTTTTCCCCTTTAAGCTATCCCTCTCCCCCCCCTCACTTTCCAATGGGAGTAAACCCCCAAATCACTGTTTTTAAAGTCAAGTTTTTCCAAGCCAGTTTTACAAAATGCACCTGCATATATTAAATACAGAGAGGGTTTGCAGCACCCAAACCACAGAGACGTGTCACAGAATAAATGCCTTGGACTTTGAAAACACTTTTGTCGCCTGCCAACTTTAAACAAAATAAAAATAAAACAAAGGTAGATATGAAAACGAGAACATGAATGTTTTTGCATTCTTTTTTGTGATCCCTGCAAGGCAAGAGTCTGCAACCTTGTGGAACAAAACACACGCATTTCATTCTGATTAACATAAAGACAGCCCCTTCTAACATGATTCACAATTATTAGTCTCTCTCTTGTGTTTGGGGATATATGGATTATCAGCCTAGCATATTTTGAATACATACACATTTTAATTCCTTTCCTAAACCATTTTCGGCACTACAGTTAAATCGCATATACAAAATTTATAGATCAATAATTCAGTATTTTTTCTCCAGTTAAATAACTAAATGCTGTAGGAGGTAAAAGGCAGTCAAAAACAATAAAAAGGCAGGATCACGGATAACGGAAGGTAAGTCAGATTTGAGATGCC
Organism: Numenius arquata; assembly: GCF_964106895.1. Taxonomy (NCBI): domain Eukaryota; kingdom Metazoa; phylum Chordata; class Aves; order Charadriiformes; family Scolopacidae; genus Numenius; species Numenius arquata. The sequence goes on from NC_133578.1 coordinate 4,997,507, forward strand.
TCTGTTCTTCTATTTTTAAGTTTATTATTATTTTTATATAACAGGCTATTTCAGTAGCTTCTACTGTATCTGATGTACTTACTTATCGCCTCCACAAACTGTTCAAAGAAGCAGTATGGGAACAGCGGCTCAGGCAGCTCTCTGAAAAACATCTTGAGTGCTCCGGTGACAACGTGGATGTCCTCCCACTGGCTGTCGTCCAAATTCAGCTTCTCTTCTGGGAAAACACGAGGAGAAATGGAACAACTGGTTTTAATGAAACAATTACAAGACACTAATTATTATGTTAATGTTTGCCTACTATCATCAGCAACCGTTAACAGCCTTCTGCACCTAGAGGTTTGGTGCTGTGCATGTTTTTTTTTTCTTTTTTTTTTTTTTTTTTTTTGTAGGAAGAGAACATTTTCAATGGAATACCATCTGTAGGAATGCAGCTAACAAAAAACAAGAGACACAAAGAGACAGTACCATTGACACAGTATGTCAGATACATTTATTCCCATAATGCATCAGTATGAAAATTAGCATCACAGCTCAACATGATTCAAAGCTATTTGGTTTTGAGGCCGAGGGGCTAAGAGTTGCCAACGATGGCCGGCTCAAGGGACCGGCCTAAAGGCCTTGCTGAGCCAACAGGAGACATATGCTAAACATGGCAATAGAAAATGAGTTATTGCTTTACATGTGTTAGCCTTGCTATGTACAAGGGAATAATGGGTAACGCTTTTCTCCTTTTTTTGCCTGAATGTAATGTCAGCAAGGAATAGAGTACTGTGAGAGAAAGGATATTAATTCCTTCTTACTGCTTCAAAAATATTTTGTTTGGTTTTCATCTCTGGGAGGAAGATTTGCCCAGCAACAATATTAGACAGACCCCTGTTGGCCTACCTAGGCTATGCAAAGCTGTCAAAAATGATAACACGCTAAAGACAAACCACAAGTGCTTACAAAACTGTTTTGCAAACAAAAAAAATGTTCTCTTTTGAAGCTTGACTGAGCTAAGGAATTTAAATATAAAAGAAACTAAATGCTAAAATAGAGTTTCTAATAAAAATAAAACAAGATTGGACGATTATGCTGTTTTTCTTTGGTTTTGTTTTTTCTTTTTAATTCTAGTAGTGTGATACTGTTAGAACATATTAAACAGTGAGATCATAATCCATATAAAACTCTGGGAAAGTGCAAATCCTTATTAGTCCAAATTAAAATGACACACACTTTCTCCAAGTTCTGTTACTCCAAAAATGGAGTTTGCTTTTTTTCACATGTGCTATGATTCTCTTTTTTAGAAAATTTCAGTCTGAATGCAAATCGGGGGCCAACCATGAAAACTACTGAACAAATTTAATTTGAAGCAACATAATCCTGAAATGTTTTACTAAATGTCACTGAAATTTCATGTTTAGCAATTCAGCTGGCTTCAAGAGCAGCCTCTTCATTGAACTGTTGTTAAACAAATTGGTAAAATTATTGGAGACACATGGACACCCACAACTCCAGATCCCTGGTGCTTTAACGTAATAGTTTTCTCACTATAGAGTACTTTTGGACAGAAAATCTTATTCGAAATGGAGTTGTCTTTCAACTTTTATTTAATAAATGTTATTAAATGCCTTTTAAATTTCTGGATTCAGGAAATGTGTACAAATAAAGGACTGGACCAAATTCCTTGACTTGGAGTAATGTGAGACAAAGCTGGAACAAAGGCAGACTTGTGCATTTCATTCAGTTGTCTTCCTTGTTTCTTTGGTTTCAAGCCTCTTTTTTTTTCCTCTTTTTTTTTTTCCTTTCTTCCCATTGAATTACCTCAATCATAAAAGTAATGATTTGATCTCAAATGAGTTACCAGAGGGGATCTTCTTTAGACTCTGAGATCATATTTGATTGATCGTATTTCAACAATTAGCCTTTTATTTTGCCACACACTATTGAACTAGATCGACAGCATCTTAGCAGGCCAGCTTTAAACAGTCAACTGTTAACAATAGCATCAAAAAGAGAGACCTGATGGGGTTTACTGTCACTTTAAAGAACAGGGTGGGTTTTCACATTGTTGAAATCTGTCAGATATTTTGAAATGTCCCTCTCACTATGGTGCCACACCCCCTGCGTGCCCTTATAATAAAATTGGTTTTACTCCTGATTAAATCATTTTCTCCCTACCCACTACCATACTTCTCATAATGGACCTGTGTGCTCTACAGCTGGTGTTCTTCCCATGGTACCAATTCTTACTTTATCTTTTAAGCACTTTGCTGCTAAGATCTCATGCAGAGTGCTTATGTTTTGTTAAGAGCTTCATTCTTAGAGAAATAGCTTAACACATGTTCTAAAAATGTTGTACAACTTATTGCTTAAAACACATTTAGAAAATGTATAAGTACTGTAGCTTTGGCACAGAACTTTAAGTAGAAACCTTAAAAAAAAACAACTTGTTTTTGCCATGCATTTGTCTTAAATGTCTAAAGTGGAATGCTTGACTTCTAAGGCTTTATAGAGACTTATCTTACCAGATTTTTGCACCATTTCCAGCTCTTCAAGGAAACGTGTTAAGAATGTATCATCGTGAAAGCAAAGGGTGTCAATTTTCCCTCTAGCAATAAGAGAGTTTTTAAAAATGTTTGCTAGAAGGAACAAATGCCAAGTCAAGAAAAAAAAAATTAGAAAGAAAATAGAAGTCCATTCAGTGTAAGACTCTCGTTTGGTTCCCACTGGTTGGAATTGCTCACATACCATGGCAATAGGGCCATAAACAAACACACACACGCATTTCAGGCTAGGTTTAGGGGGTGGACCTGACTTTTTGGCTTTAATCAGACATATTTCTTACTGGGGTGTTTTGCTTATATAAAGATTAAGTCCCAAATCTGGTATTTAAACTTGACAGTCAAGGGCTGCTTTCAGTCAGGAGATGCTGTATCTGGGAAGATGCTCAAAATCTCACAGTCCTAAAAATTTGCTTTAACTTGTCAGTAGTATTTGATTAGTTCAACCATCACTGCCAGTTGATATCATATATCTTAGATACAGACACAAATATGCCCAGAAAATCCCATAAAATTTATGCTAATACTCAGGCTGAAAATATAAAGACCACATTAAGTATAAAAAAAAAATAGTGCAGGCACCTGTCAAGGTTATTAGTTAAAAAAAGTCGATATACAATACATTTGTGAAGGGAATGTGTGTTTTACTGTGTTATTATTCTTAGTAAATCAGCCTTTTCAGCAATACACATTTTTAATGGCACTAGCAACGTCTGTGGTAGAAGCAAACAGGAGTTCAGCTTTGGTTTAAACATACCCAACATACCCTCATAAGGTTATCCTTGTCCAAAAAGGAAGAAAGTGATCTATGGAAAGATCAGCTAAAGATGAGGGGGAAAAAAAAAAAAAAAAAAAAAAGCAGCAAATCGACCAAGGGGTACAGAGAGCTTAGTTTTGAAAGAAAATAGATGTGGTTCCTCTAACCACATGCCCTGTCTGGTATCTAGACTAGTCTCTGGGAGCGAAATACAGTCATCTGAGAGCACTGCTCATCCATTTTAATTTTAAGATAAGTTATACAAGTATTTTGCCAGCTATATACCGTTTTTTGCCCATGCTGCCATTAAATCCTGAGCACTATGTTCAGAAGATCTACTTAGAATCACAGAATCATAGATCAGTTTGGGTTGGAAGGGACCTTTAAGGGTCACCTAGTCCAACCTCTCCTGCCATGGGCAGGGGCTTCTTCAACCAGATCAGATTGCTCAGAGGCTCGTCCAACCTGACCCTGAATGTTTCCAGGGATGGGGCATCTCCCACCTCTCTGGGCAACCTGTCACTTAGGTTATTATGTCTTCCTCCAGGTGGTCCCATGGATGACCCCAAATCACGTGGAAAGCAGTTCCTGCAAACACACCTAGCAGTGCCTTGTCTGCTATGGAGGTTATGCCTCGAAAACTTTCTGAAGCCTTTGGTGAGATGTGTCTAATCGATTGAGTCTCAGACTGAAATCTGTTTGCTCACATCGCTGCCATTTTCATCGTTTCCCTGCTGCTGGCCTCACGGAAGACACTCGGACATGACAGCTCTGTACTCCCCTACAAATCTTTGGCATTTGGGGACTGATCAGCCTTCAGCTCCAGGGTGAGAAATCACAGAGCACTGGAGTCTCCATCCCAGAGGCCAGCGCATGTGCCAAAGGAGATGTCCCCTGGAGAAAGCCCCGCTCGGCACTGTTAGTTAATGCATACCATTTCCCTCACATCGAAGTCTTTGCAGAAGAGCTGGCTGTGCACAATGCATTCCCAGTTGACTGAAAACTTGGGAAACTTGCTGGACTGACTCATCCCAATGGACAGTTTACTAGAGAGAGATCCAAAACAGAGTCATGTGGCTGAAGGAGGAGAAGAAAATTCCTCTTGCACATACTAGGAAAAGACAAACTGTCCAGCGTCATCCCTCTTCTTTCTTTCTCAAACTTGAAAACACCTCTTTTTTCTTTTTTATTTCTTTTTTTTCCCCCCTTTTTTTTTCCTCCTTTTTAAAAAAAAATATTATGTTCTTCAAAAATAATTTGCTTGTTATTTAAGGTCTTCAACAGGAAAAAAGAAGAAAGAACAGACTCAATCAGGAGTTCTTCATTTGCATCAACACACTCCATTGCTAAATCCCTTTGTGAGAGTTGTTCTCAGGGCTGACAGGACAAATATTAATTTATATCCATTCTAACCCCAACAATTCTATGATTCTATGATTCTATACACTGAAGATGTGTTCCATAGCTGTACCTGCATTTTGCAAGCCACAGCTTCTCTGATCACTAGTGCAGAGACACAGCAACCTTCTTAACCCACCCAGGGAAAATAGGAGCTCAAAAATTACTGCAAAGTGGTGCTATATCGGGACAAACAGCTTCTTTCGAAGTGATTTCACTGGATTTAGAGCAGTAGTAGAGGCTGGAGACAACACAGCAATGGGATGCTGTGGGGTGGTGAAGGCTCTTGCTCATCATATGACAAGGAGGTCACCCCTTGGCGATGCGGCACATGATGCTTCGCTTCCTCCCGCTCCGACGATCCTGTCCTGATATTGCATTCCATATACACGTTCCAAAGTGCATACAGCCCCTTGAACTTTGATGAAATACTACAGCAGAAGCCTCAACTCATGCAAAGCTCTCCTCAGTCAGCCAGATTTTTGTGAGTTTCCTCCCAGTTAAAGTATACCTCTTCCTCTCTCTCTTGCTAGGTTTGGGAGGTCCACTGTCCTGCCTACACTCAGGGTACGATCTTTCACTTCCAAGAGTGTTTAAACAAATCAAAGAAAATGTCAGCTAAGCAAATAACTAAATTTTGTATACAGTGTATTTCTGAGCAGCTTCTCCTGAATCCATCCAAAGCTACCTTTGATGAATTATCAAGGATATAGTCAGCAAGACAAAGCTTGCATGCGCTACTCCTGGAACGTGGCATGACCTTTTAACAGAAAATTTAAGGCACGATGTTATAACGCCTCTGAATTTGTTTATTATTGGAGTACCCATTTCCATGGAGCCCAGGCACAAAATTATTGAGCAACTTAAGCTAAAAAGCAGAACATCTCTGTGCTGTTTATGCCAGTTCTCTGAAATGACAGCTCTCTGACCTGGGGGCATGCTGGAACAACCAAGTACTGCTAACTTAAATCTCAATCTGCGCCAGGAAAAAGAAAAGATTTCTGTACTTGGGCACACTGGGTCATATTCATCCTCGCATAATTCCAGAGAAGTCCGCAGAGTAAGAGGGGGATGAACTATCTCATTGTTTCTGCGGAAAAGATCCAGCACATTCGAGAAGTTCAGAAATGGCACATCCCGAGAGCAGGCAGAGTAGTTCAAAGGTTTAGAAAAGTGGTCAGTTAGCGACACCAAAGCATCGGGGAAACTTCTAGGCTATCAGTTGCTGTTTGAAACTGGAAGCATAAAAAATACACAGTAGGACTGAAAGGAGAATCCTTTTGGTGAACAGAAACAGGTATCATCACTAAGACACTCATACATCATTCACTGCCAATACCTGCTACAGGGTTTGATGGCAACGATATTAGTTTTGACTTAGCATGTTCTATCATTGTGATTTGAAGCAATAATTACTGTAATAGGATTATAATTACAAGTACTTTTAAAATTGATTGAATTTAGCTGAATTAACTACTCCGTGTGGGAAAAAGAGTGATTTTAAATATAGAATATTTCCCCTCAAAATGCAGCTGAAAGCTCCCTAAGAATAAATAGTCCACTGGCCTAGAGATCATCATTCTTCTGAGAGACTCTCTCGGAGGTGATTTGTTAACGAGTAGGAGCAGGCATTCCCAGCCTGAGCAACTGAAACCTGCAGGGCCAAATTATTCCTTGCTTTGGAGTCAAAGAAGTACTGAGAAACCCCCAAGGGTTTAAAGAAGGGGACAAGGAAAGAGCAGAGAGGAATTCCCACCCAGCTCATACCCTCCCACGGTGTGGAGGCTTCTCAGCTTCAGAGCACCAGGGTTGCCTAAGTGCAAGGATGGATGTTGGCAGACTTTCTGCAACTCATAGTAATTAAATTGCTATGCTGAAGAAAAAAATTACTTTTGTCTTACAGTGGTAAGATTCTGTCCTCTATCTAACTCTCTCTACTTAGTTGTTGAGTGTAACTTCAGCTTCTTCCTAATCGTTAAAGCATACTTTATGTTGATTTTCTTTCTGTTTATTCTTCCCTCTTTATCCTGAACTTTCTCATTTCTCCATGCCAGCTAATGGACTTTATTCCATTTTCTAGGTGGATGCTAGTATTTCTCTTTCTTATCGCCTAGACTGCAGAACACAAATATCAAATAGTGGCCTAGATCTGGAACTTACTTTTCATGATACATTTTACTATTCAAAGGCAAAAGCCCATTCTGAATTCTGCTTTCAGCTTGATCTTCCTCGCTTAGTCATATGTTGTCTATACATACAACTAAGTCAAGGTAAATATCTCCCTTCCGACTGCAAATATGTTATTAACATTTTTTATTGTGTAATTGCTCTCCAGTAAGCTTCTCTGCAACCTAATTTTAGAGGTTTCTTTCTTTTTTTTCCCCATTTACAGTCAGGTTTTTTATCAGAATTGCGTGTATCAGTGTCTACAAATCTACATTTTAAATAAATTCAAGGCTCTCAAGATCTAACAGAGAAAGGAATTGGACAATGACTCTCTGTCCCATTTTCATACTTCAAAAATATGTTCTTATTCCTATCTTCTTAATTGTACTACTAACTCAGAGTGCTTTAGGATTCTGTCATATAGCTCTTCTGTTCTTACCCTTCTTGCTGTTTCTAACACTGCTTCTATTTCCATTCTTGTCAAAAGCCTTTTCATAGTCCAAAAATCTGTACACAATGTTTTGTAATATTTGGCAGACTTATCTGAAACCTAATTCACTGCCTTCTTGTGCATGGGTCATAAATTATTTCATATGTAATGTACCCCAAAGGGTAAAAAATTCTTTGTATTACATTTCAACCAGACAGTTTAAGGGGGGGGGGTGGTGGTGTGTAAAAAAAAAAAGTGTTTTTGAGACTCTCTGAAAAGATCTGAGCTCAATATATGGTCTAGTGTGTTGTCTACCACAAACGACATTTCAGTATCCTTTAGTAAATATGAGATTTCAACATGCTACAAGTGAAAACACTCCTGCCGTAACGTGGGCTTGCTATGGACAACTTTAAAGGAAAGGAGAAATCCAAAATGTGTAGCACTGGATCAGGCCACTGATGCATTAAATCAGTCCTATCTCCAGTGATTGTTAAACTGAAAGGTTCTGTACGAAACAATTCAAAAAACAACAATACCACCCAATCCTTACTTATTGCACATAGCCAAATATATTATTGGGACTGACCCCAATATCAATAAGCTTGTGCCTCAGTGAGTGTTTCAATAATCAAAGAAAATAATTAACAAAACAATAAAGATCATTATGACTTCCTTTATGTAAATGACTTCCAAATGTAAATAGATCAAAGCTTGAGCTAAAATTAAGCAATTCCCCTAGTCCACTTGCAATACTGAAAAGGAACATACATATAAGATTTGTTTACAGTTGTAGGGAATATTATTGAAATACTCGTTCTTGTTTTATTAGACAAATAAAACTTAAAACAATTCTCAAAAGGTTATACCTATATTCCTTACATCTGTCATCACGTTTATTTTAATGGGACTATTTATGAGAATAAAGATTACCCATACATGTAAATCTCTGTTCTCACACACCAGTTTGTAGGATGTCCAGAGAACAAATTCTGGATTTTTTTTTTTTTTTTTAATGAAAGGCCTCTTTGAATATAAGCCAGCTGAAAGAAGTACTTTTACATGAAATCAGGTATATACAAGCTCTATAAATGTCAAGGACAAAACATTTTATTTTGTACAGAATTTATCTTTTGGTTCACTAAAGTCAAAACACTTCTGTTCATCAGAACTTTTATAAAGGACTGTTTCATAATATGAATCCATTTGGATTATCTGACCAAAGATAAGACTTCAATGGACTTACTATATCATTCACCACTGTACCAGTGCCACAAAAGGGAATTACAATTAATTGGATTATGTTGGTCTCCACCCGCTGATTGTAGAAGAGAAAGTCTGAAAGTGTAACTATTTCAAACGGACCATATCTCTCATCAACCATGGGATTTGGGCTTTAATTTACCAATAAAGCTTAAATTCTTCTCTATATTCTCTTCTGGTTAGGAAGAGGTCATTTAAACACTTTATTCAAGTTATTCAAAACGAAAGGACAATTTTGTTAAATACTTTCAAACTAGCACTTTAATACTTGCACCTTGCCTTTAGGCATTACTTATTTTCTCTATTAGCAATAAAGTGAGTTATGTCAAAAAATGCAAGACAGAGAACCCAACTCTGCGTTTGGGTGGTAAGAATAATTCATGCTTCATATCTCCTAGTTCAGTTCATGAAATTTTGGCTGAAATTGGTACCTACTGTGCCGATTTGTTATCAACTCTATCTCAGTGTTGCATATATAACTCTATATACAGTATTGTTATCAACACTGTATAGGACAGAGACTATCACTTCGTGTCATGTAGGTTCCCCCACAGGCAGTAAGAGCTTTCAGTAGCAAAGTCCCACGTTAGATGTAGGGCTAACTGTTATGGAAAAGTTTACTATATAAATTTGATGCATGCAAATGACTCAGCTTGGAAATGGTTATATTCTACACTGCACGTAAATTCATGTGTTTTAGTTAATGTGACTTAGATGTTTAACAACAACAATATTATTCCTATTTTAGATGTCCATACATATCTATCTATCTATATTATATTTCTGCTGATGGCTCTGCCTAAAAGCTCTTAGTATTTTTCTTCACTATCCTTACTGGAAGGTTATTTCAGTGCCTAATTCCTTCTAGTTACCAGCTGAAAATACTCAACTTTATATACTTTTAAAATAATTATTAATATCAGTAATGCTTGCTTTGATTTTTTTTTGTGTCAAACTTTCACATTCAGTCTAAGAAATAAAAAGTCTTCAGTCAACTTACTTCAAAACCATGTTGCTTAATTCACATTTGCATTACTTTTTGCTAATATTTGAAGCTCTAATTCCGTTCCCTGGATATTAGTGGGACTAGCTATGCTGTTAAAGATAGGAATGCTTCTAAGTGCTTACTGAATCAGGGCATATGAGATGATAATTGTATGTATTTAAAACAAAACTTTAAACAGGAGGGGATTATATAAGTTGCTAAAACAAATATATCTTCAAGTGCACTGAAGGACTTTCAAATGTTAAGGAAATGTCCTTTGATAATAATAGCGCTAATAATAACATGATTTTTCAAATATTTTTGTGCATTTTGAGAATCGCATGTTAACCTGAATAGGGAAGATTCTCAGTAAATGCACTTTTTTCACGCGAATTCAACTTCATCGCTACGTCTGCTCTGAAGCCATGCCAGCTGAGAATCAGATACTAAAGTATGTCCTGATCCAGGCACAGGTCATGCTGAGCATTTTAGCTTCTCTTGTACAGTACCTGCCTACAAACATCGAAATTTTTATGGCAATGAAAGTAGCTTTTGTTTCAGGAATATGATGTTTTTAAAAATATGGAAGCCTGAAGTTTGTGATCCAACCTGTGTTCATGAAATGCATGGACTTGCATGACCAGTGGAATTAATTCTGTGTACACAGGAATATTTGAGACCTTGCCTAGGTCTTTTTAACCAAAAGGTTGACATTTCAAGACCACTGTGGGCTTGAAAACATAACTCTCCCCACCCTGCCACTTGCAATCCCATGAGCACAACTATACCTTCTCTTAATAAGCCTCAGAAGATGCATAAATACACCTCCCCCCCGGGTATGTGTAAACACCCTTGGCAACATTTATGGTTCCTCCTTGGCAGAGAAGGGGTGTAATGAAATACAGGTGACTCAGTGGCGTGATGCTGTCCCATTTCCCACACACGCCTCACAGTCTCACGTGGAAGGAGGAGACATCAAATTGTTTCTAACACCTCACCTTCTCCTCCAGCTCACGCACACATCCAACATTTTGCATTTTCACTTGCTCTGTGACAGGACGTGATGCAGATTTGCCACATCAATGGTATATTTGTGCCCACCTTTCCCTTCTGCAGGGTTTATCTCCATGCGTGTTCTACTTATAATATTTCCAATTCCTCTTATTCCACCTGAACTCACAGGCATATATTTCAGGAGAGAAAAGGTATCCTTTGAAACAATTTTTAAACTTTATAATGCATGCATTTCTCCTGTTCTTCAAATTAATCTTGTGAATGGACTTGCAATAACAGGAGGATTTCAACATAAAATAAGAGATTTTCCTGTCTTTGGTTCCTTGAGATACATTCAGGTCCCTCCCACAAGAAATATATTAAAATATTGATTAGATTCGGGTAACGTTTCAAATAAATGGAGATTTATACTTTCTTTTGGATACAGAATCTTATAAAAAGTTTCAAGGCAACACACAACAAAGCAGTTGACAAGAAAGATAGCATCTGCTTTCCTGGCTATTCAAGCTGAAGTTTTTCATTCTAAATGCAAGCAATGTTTCCGAAGTTAACATAATTAACTCACGACAATCCTGAAACATCATAATATAAGATACAGATGGAAATTCAAAGCTTTAAAAATGTCATATAACTGCAAGAGGATTATCATTTTTTAACGGCAGAAATCTGAATACTAATTAAAACAGGTGTTTTTATTTCAAACACTCTTGCACACTGTGACATTACCAGGAGGGTTATTTATGTATTAGTCTACGAGGAAGCATATACTGCTCGAAAAATGTGATGTGTGATAATAACGAACTCATGAGATAAAAGAATGACACTCTGTACTGCTTCCTGAAACAATAAAAGACCAGTAGTTCAATTAGTTAGTAATTTCCGTGTGACTATTTGACAGATTCTACTAATTGTTAAGCTCCCACTAACTATTGCTTTACATAATTAATTATATTCAAACGCGAACAACAAAGACATGTGGGCCAGTTGCCCTTTTGACAATGTTTTTCGCAAACTGATTTGCTTACCAAAAATATTTTTAGAACTAAAAGATACTAATCTTAAGTGGAAATACACATCAAAACGTTAAAGCAGCTCTGCATTTTACCATGGTTATGAGAAAAAAATTTGGATTGTTTAACATATCATTTATGCTGCATGCATAATAGCTGAAGTCTTCTAGCAGAGATCTTTCATATTAATTTAGCATTGCATAAAATTCATAGTAACAGGTCCAAGGGTCAAGCATCATTCATCATTAGTTGAAGTGACATTTGCAACCCTTCATATAGCAGCTGCTTGAAAGGGGAAAAAAGGTATTCTTTGGAAGAATGGGGGGTAGCACACAATCCTCGCTCTATCCGTGGAAGGGAAAACAAGGTGCCACTATGTCAGCATGGTAATGTGCTTAAATTTGGTGATGTCATTCTTCCCTAACCCCCACGAGTCACAAGGCACAAGGCAGCTGCATTCCTGAACTTAGTAGTTCGGGTGGAGATAAGTAATAACTAGATGTAAATGAATTACATTACTGTGGTTGTGAACATAGCTCTGTGCATCTAAATTATGATTTATATCAGGATCCTATCTTGTTTTTGAGAGTTTTCTACTTGTTAACAAGGCAGCCCTTGTTCTCATGGCATCCTCCAGGCATAATAGTTTCTGGGAAGCCAAATAAGATCACTTTTGAAACTGCAAGACAGCATTCCAAGACTTTGCAGCAGAACACATTGGCCAAATTAGGACTTCTGAAGACTGTTAACTAACAAATAAAATCTTTTTTTTTTTTTTTTTTCTTTGTGGCATGTCTTGCCTACTATAAAACATTAAGATCAGAACGGGAAATGTGAGCAATTAAAATGAAAATGTAATCATCTGCAAGAAAAGATAAATTTGTATTAAATGGCTAATACTTCACAGTCCTTTTGATAGTACAAGTACTTTTTAAGAAAATATATATTTTATGTCATAGTAATTTTTATTATGTGAAACGTGATCTCTTTGGAATTATGCACATTTTTAAATCGCAGTCATTAAAACAGCATGCAACAAAAAGTAGTTAGATTTTGGAGCTTTGCTAATATTTAGTGATTTTTCCCTAACTTTGCTATTATACCTGAAATGTATTTAATTTATTCACATTGCTAATTATCCACTAGTATTTAAAGTACTCTGACGATTACTAACCTAGACTACCTCTTCTTCTTTAAAAAGTTTAATGACTTTTACAAGGAAAACCAATGCTTTTCAAAGAGTTACTTAGAAGCACATGAAAAATGTTCAAGGACGTTGCAATTCCCTGAGCCGCTATAAATTAGGCTCCCAGTCAAAACACTTTTACCAGCGAGAAGTTACTTTTCCATACTCTATCTACGCGTTACGGAGGAGAGGGTGCACCGGTCTGCCCTTGCATGCAGTCAGAATACAGTGCTGCAGGTATTTCACGGTGATATCCCATTATAGCCAACGGCGGCACTGGGCCCTGGCATTGCACAGCAGCTGTGAGCTTCAGACCGATTCCCAAAATGGTTTGCAGACCGTGTCGGTCATATATTATGTTATCTGGAATATAAGATGGCCATTCATCAGTGAGCAAGCCATCCCCAAATCAGCCAAAAAGCGTTTCTACAAAGGACCAGTGCTACTGGTCCATTGCTCTTATGGCATCTCACCTTCCCATGGATTCTAATAGCTGTGCAGACGATAAACATGTATGTAAAGATGTTATAGATACCAGAAAGGCAGAATGGCTGTAAAAGGAATAGAACAGCAGAGGCAAGATGACTGGCAGATAGGGTTGCCACATCCCCCTTAAAGAGACTGCTCCTTTTCCACACCTTATGTCTCTTGTACCATAAAAATATGCATAGATGTATGTGGGAGCATCATAGCAGATTTCTTGGGATGCGTGCCATGCATCTGAGCTTCGAAGCTGGCTCAACGTTGTCACCATTAAGTCGCAGTGTACACAGCAACACTTCAATCTAATTTCAATTAGGGAAAAGTTACACAGAAACTTCTTGGAGAGTACACATGACCTTACACATAAATACCAATTAAATTCAGTATCATCAGTGTCTTTGCAGTGAACATTGATACCACCAGCGAGAGGAAGGAATTTAAAATGAGGCAACGCTTGATGACATTACCTCCATCTACAAACTCTGCCTGCGTTAACTAGTACGTCAACAATTGGTAAAACAGTGAGATTCATCTGTGAAGAAATGGGGTGAAATGAAGTAATGACATGAAATTTTCATTACAAGCAGTTTTTGTGTGACACAAGGTAGGATATTGCATCATCATCATGCGAGAAAATACCACCTGGTAAATGAATAAAAGCCTAATCTACCGAGAAGCTACAGATACCAGGAGTATTAAGCAGTTGCTACTGAGATAACAGGAGAACTAACTAAAACTGCTTCTCATACCGAGGACACAAAATCTCCTCAAACCAGTTGGTTCACATGCCTAACTCTCCCTCTGTCCTGGACTCAGACAAATCTGTATGGCAAGGGAATCCCAGTGTCATGAAGCGGGACCAGTGAGATCCAGACCCTAAGCAGGCACTGCGCTTAGGGTTGTCCCATTTTCTTTTGTTTGCCGAGTCTTTCATTTAGAAACAATGGAACAAAAAAGTGCAGCAAGTTAGGGCTTTAATTCTTGACGACCACCTTTTTCATTGAAAATTTAGAAGACTCCCCTAACATGCAGATTCCTTGAGGGAGACATAAATGTGCTTTTTAAGCACAGAATGAAAAAAAAACCCAAACAAACCCAACATCCCCCAAACCTGCAAGAAGACCAGGAAGAAAAGTCATCCTAAAAGTGTTAAGACTCCTTGCACACCATCACTCATTGGTGACTGGGGAGTTTTTACAGCCTTTCAAATCTTCTTTCAATCACAAGATGCCTTAAAGGGACAGAAGGTCTTAAAATGTGCTCTCTATCTCCCCAGTTGAGAAAGATACATCGAAGGGGGAGGGAGGGGGGGAGTCAAGCCACAACACAAAAAGCATTAATGCAAAGAACAGTGGGGTCTCTCCCTAATTTGACTTTCTCTACAGGTGGTCTGCAGCTGCATCCAAACAGGTTACACTACCGCCTTCCCATGGGCATTACAACAAAGTGGGATCTGTATTCACAAGAATACATTTACTAGCATGGGCTGATTCAGGTCTAAAAATAAGAAAAAAAGCATTTTTTTCAGAATAGCCTGAGGTAACTCTCTGCGCCAGCAGAAGACAGTAGCGCTCTTGTTTCACTGGCTGTGCGTGATGATAAAGGATATCAGAAACCTACTTCATATGACTCATTGAGGCCCACAGCCAGCTTCCAATTGATTCATTTTATTTGTATTAGTTTGCTCTCCATCGACTACACAACAGGCTAGACCAAATCAATAAGCAATATTCTGTTTTCTATTGACTCAGGGGGTAATTCGCACTGGGCCCCACCACTGCTATGCTTGATTTTATAGTCCTGGATGTCATCATGGAAACGACGGGGCCCAGAGGCCGCTTAGTGCAGGAAGAAATGGGAAAAGCTTGCAAAGGCAAGGCAAGATATTGGCTTTTAAGCTGTTACACCTGCAGGAGGAGGTATGAGTGGTCTATGCTGCAGCTTCAAAGGCAGTGTGCCGTGCTCACCGTGCTCTTCCAAGGGATGCAGAAGGTATTTCATGTTGCTCCCAAGCAGTTATGAAGCAGAAAGCACGTACAGGCACACATTCATACTTGCCTTTGGTAGCACGCAAAAATGGTACGTGAATGAGACGAGCATGTAAATATTGTGTTTTCCTCCCAGCACCCACGGGAGCTCCTGTAGCCCCAGGACAAGGCTGTGAGGTGGTGCTGGCAGCACCTGCACCGGAGCGGGGTTTGCACAGCTGGAGCAGTAGCCCATCAGCACACAGATCCTGTGTACATGTAAAATGGCCTTTGTTGAGATTCCTTAAGTAGACCGTTGCCTCTGCTTAAAAGGATTCCAGTGCAATTAAGCTAAAACACGCCACCCCAGAAGCTTTTAACCATTTTTTCTCTATTTTGACCAGCATGTCCATAGTACATTGGGTGGTGAAATCTACTAACTGGATGCCTCTAAATGACTTATCTTTGACCTCCTCACATTTTTTTTTTAATTATTTTTTCATTTTGAAGACTTCCCCCTATTGAAAATAGCACCTAAGTGGAAATAAAAGAGTTTTTTACCCAAAACTGTCCCACACCACTTCTTCCGCACAAGTTTGCTGACATACTCAGTGTAAGAGCAGGCAGCTGTCACTACCCCTGCACAGACAAAGACCGAAACACCGACTCTATTGTAATATGCTCTATCTCTTTTCCCCTAAAACTTGTGAATCCTCGCTCTGCCCCAGGTCTCGGGTTTCTAGAGCTGCTGTACTCTGCCTTACCCAAAGTAGAGAGCTGGCTTTTTATTGTCTCCGATAATATTGGCTTTTCTACACGAGATATAGAAATAAGATGCTGGATGATGGGGTGGATGTATGTAAGGGGTGGCAGAATACGGCCCAGTGTGTTCTTCCTATCAAATACACTTGACAAACTTTAATGAAAAGTCTTCTTTACTTCCTACTAACAGATGTTTCCAATTTTTTCTCTCTCAGCACTTTAAACCACCATCTTTAGTTTTCATGTCTAAGAGACATTATTATAGGATACATCATAATGATATACTGTACATTCATATACAGTATCCCATACAATGACTAGTTGATTTATAATTCAGATCCAATAAAGGGAAAAATTGATTTAACTGATGACTAGTGAAATACTAAATGCATTACAATGTTTGAAAAGAACATCCTTTTCTTGCAATGCTAGTGACATAATAAAATTAAATATGGATATAAGATAATGCCCATTATTATTAGGCAAGAGGAATCAAAAGGAGCAGGAAGAAAGGCAATCTTTATGGATCAAGGAATGACTAAACTTCCTCTTCAAATGTACAAAGACATGAACACAAATGGAAAAATTTCACAAATAAAGTAAATTCAAACCATCTTGAATTATAGTATAAAGTTGGTTTTCCGTTAACTGGTCTTGGTCTATCTGGACTTTCAGTAGTTTTGTTGCATTTGAGTACTGTATTGGGGGTAATTGTGAATTCCAGGGGTCATCAACCTCATATTTTAAGCTCTGTGTTAAATATTTATTTCCTCATTATCCCTAAGCCCCTGTAGCAGCACGAAGGCACAATTTAACCCCACATCCAAGAAGCTCATATCCCCTCAAATGCCCTAGGTCTCATCCCTTCTTCTCACTTCTCACTTCTTCCTTCACCCCACAAAGCCCCTACTGAGGTTCATCTCCATAGCTTACCCCTTCCCAGACAGCCTGCTCTCCCAGAATAGTCACGCAATTAATACGGGGGCGATGCAGCCACTAATTTCCACGTCTCATTCAAGAAGCTTTGCAACTGCTCCCCTTTCCTAGAAAACTGCTGTGCACCTCAGAAGTAGTTGAGGTTTTTAACTTTCTGTAAGCATCTGCTGGAAGTCAGTCCCTTCAGCATTTGCAAAGATCTTTGTTCTCCCAGATGGGTAAATTACTTCTAATACAAAATAACCTCTATTCGGAAGCGGCTGTGATTGCTCATACAAACTTAGATTGATGGTCAATTTTTTATAATCCTAGTTTTTCCTTTTGGAACATGTGCATCTTGCTTCTGGAGAAGCAGTGGCAGACAGTAAACGCTCCGGAGCCAGAGCCGATAGAGCTTGTTATATTGAAAGAATCATATAGTTGTTATAACCAAAATAACACCCAAATACTGGCACTAAGCTACACCTCATTTTACTGTTGCATCAGTAACCTTTTAAATTACTTTAGTAATCTCCGATACTTTACAGCAAAGTTATTCTCTCTAAAAATCTTCGGGGATTTTAACCTATATTATGGAATTCAAGGAAATCAGCTCGCAAAAAGGCACCAGCAGAATCTGGGGGTCAGCTAATTTGCGCTTAAACACCTACATTTGCACGTGCAAAACTGGATAATTATGCTCTGAGCTGCCCATTCATGTGTACAGATGGGTGCACCCACACATTTTTCTGGGATAATTTTTGGAAGCCTATAGAAAATATGGTCTTTAAAGATTTTAATAAGGTTGGCAAAACATACTTTCTTTGCATAAAATTATGTAGTTCCCAAGTCTAAAATTACTTTGATTTAAAAAATGAAAATTGGCAAGGGATTAATCCATAATATGGTCTAATTACTTTTTTTCTTAAAAATTAAATGGTCAAGATCTTAACTCAGAATAGTGGTTACTGTTCATGAACTGAAACTAAGAAATAGAACTGAATAAGGAATTTTATTAGGTGTCTAAATATGTATTTAGCTAATAGAATCCTCTTACCTTTGGCTGAATAACAGGTATAATAATTATGAAAGCATATTTGATTTATACATCTGAAGCATAAAGCTCTACTAATTATATTTTTATGAGATTAAAATGCAAACTGGCCAAAGCTTGGAAATAGAAAGTAGAACTGACTTGCTGTCATTAACTTGCGAAAACACATACATTCATAAACACACACGCTCAAACAAATAAAGGGAGAGAAATACAGACAGACAGACACAGAAGATGTTGAAAGCAGATAATTAGCACGTATTTTGGCCCTTACAGATGATATTGTCGGCTTTTATTTAACCTTTGCATTGTTTAAAATGCTGAAAGTTTAATTCTTTTTATCAAAGTGGATTCTGCAACATTCAAAGGGTATTTGCCGTTTGTAACATACAGAGCTTGCTAAACGTTGCTCAATAAACAAACCAGGTTTTCAGTGAGGATTGAATTTTCCCTGTCATGTTCAGTAGGAAAATAAAACAATATTAAAGCAAGGATACTTCTTTTTGCTCTCTGATATTTTATTATTTCTTTGTTTGCAGAGGTTACTTCTATCAGTAAGTAAATATCACCGTGAATTTCTCTTTGTCCTTCATCAATCAAAACCGGTCAATTATAAGACTAGTGCAACTAGATCAAAACTCCAGGCTGTGTAGTCATATTACCACTCATATTATTACTAAAAGCGCATCTATATTCCAAACTGGGATACCATAACCCCTTTGTCATTTTCCAATAAAAAAGACCATACCAAATAGGCAGAGCACACCGTAATTAGCAGCTGGCAGAGAAAGCTGTAAATCTGTATGAGTTCTGAACGATTTGCTTACATTGTTGCTTTGTTGACAAATGATGCTGTACATGTTAATGTTCCTGAAATGTCCCCATTGCACCTGACGTGCCAATAAATGCCAGCCAGCTGTATGAATTATGGAAATAAGATTTTTGTTTATGAAGGTATCCCAGACATTTATTTTACTGCATGCCTCTTGACAGATTTAATGTCTGGAGTTACATTGAGAAGATATTTGCTACCTGACATAATGGATAATGGAAACTTTAAAGGCTTTTTTTAATGATGAGACTAATATATTTTTTTAATTTTACCTTGTGGCTACACATTTACTCTCGATATAAAGCTTGCATATTTTAAATGAAATGATACTAAATTGTTCCTAATGTACAATGAGTTGGATGAAACCAGTGCTGCAGTGTATGAGAAAACAGAGGAAAAGTATCTCCGAGAGCTACTAAAGCAAGAACCTACATGCAAGTTTACCTATTTTCTGTTAGTTTTTTATCTCCTGTGAGCATTTACCAGTTCATCATTAGTATACAAAGGTAGCTGTTAAGACTCAGGCATTTCAAAGTATGATAAAAATCTCTCAACAGATGTATTTATAGCAGGCTCCATAAAACATTCATTTAATCTGCTAAGGCAAGGCACAGAGAACATAGAAACATGTACATCTACCAACTATATTTAACTATATTTAACTGGATTCAGAACCGAAAAATCTGTCACTGAACTCTGAATATTTAAAAACAAGGTGTATGTATGTTCTTGAGTAAGACACAGGAAAAAAAACCATAAAAGTCCTGTTAAGTATTAGAGACATGAAAACTCTTATTCTGACCCTGCTTTTAGCAAACATCTTTATTCTGGCCACGGAAAATAATCTCGGGCAGCCTGTAAACTCTGACAAGGCTCTTCTAGATAGAGGTTTGCAGGTGAGACTGGGGTTTCCTCCAAAGCAGGCGCTGTTCCTGCCGAGCTCATGGCAGAAGGAGCCCCAAAGCTCTCCCAGGGCCGGGACTGGCAGCAGGTGCTGGCTCCCGGGAATCCCAGTGCTGTGTTTTCCCTGCCCTGTGAGAGGGGAACCTGATTCCCCGCTCCAAAGTGGAAAAATTTCCCCTGGCAGAAGAGCCTGTACTACGCAAGCTCTTCAATTCTTCCTCTATTAGCACATGTTAGTGTATTGTCAAGAGGAACAATAGCAACCCCACAAACTATTTATTCCATCAAGAACAATTTATTGTCTTTTGTAAGTTCGTTTCCAGCTTCTGAAGTTCAAGAGAGAAAAATCTGCTGGTTCTTTAAAACTTCAGATGTTAGGGACTATTTGTAGTCATCATATAAATGGGGGTGGTAACCAAATTAACCAAATTCATTTTGTAACCACAAATCATTCCTATTAAAATACTCCCTTCTCACCCCACCTCAAAAGAAGAATAAGAATAATAAAAAAAAAAAAAAAAAAAAAAAAGGAGTCCAGATGGTTAAAATTATTTTTAAGCAAATATTTAGTGGTTACAGTTGAATTCTTCTGGCACACATTCTCCACTACAAAAATGACACCCCACATTCACTGTGTTAACCATTTTCCAATGTGCCAGCCAAATGAATGCCTCAGAGAACACACACACACACATTATGGAAGCATTATCAGAAATGCTATAGTTAAGACTCCTTTGCTGTTCGGGCATAAAGAAGGGCTATTTTACACCATGTGGTAGGATTTCACCTCCAGGTGTAACATGCAGCTCCTCAACAGGCAACTGAGTTTTCCAGAGTGTTCCCTGTCTTGAAGCAGAGCTATTTTTCAGCACATCTTTTTATTGCTAATGTCACTGGAAACTATTTGGGAAGTGGGGTGAAACGGGGGAAAGGCTTGTAACTAAACATTCACAGTAAATGCCATCGCCGCATTTTGCACAGTTTAGAAATGTTTCACTAAAACACAAAAAGTGTATTCCTTTACCTCCTATAACCTAATTTATCCCCTACAAGAGGAAGCCCAAGGAACTCCCCCGTTGCTCTGACGGCTGCTTTAATTCTCCCGTCTTTTTTCTCGTTCACACATTGACCCGCACTACTTGGAGGACCCCGATATTATATCCTTTCATTTTCAAGAGATTTCGCAACCACCACCTCCCCACACACGCCCCTCTGCGCAGCCAGTTCACCTCCCAGAGCAGACTGGTGGGAAGCTGATGGGTAGGAGCAAGAGCACTGGCACCAGCATGGGGCTGGCTGCGGTGATGGACGGCTGGGGAAGGTGTCCCCCTGTACGGCTCCTGCAAACTGGTTGCTCCAGTCTGGCATCCCAGGAGGCTTGCCAGATGGAGAAACCTTCTCTGCAGCAGAACTGCAAGCTGTGCTTCTCGGGAAACTCGAGGCTGTAACCCTTTCCCTCTTCCTCCACATACCCTGTTGCTTCCAGATTTCTCTTGATGCCTACATACAAACAACTGAGACGAAATCTTATTTCTCAGAGACACACAAACTCGACTTGTTTCTAATCCTTTTTCCAGCAGATTAACCCCAGATAACTTAACACTGCGCGTATAGCTTTGGGAATAGAAGTTAATTCATCCTAGGTCAGAGCTAAAGCCATGCATGTGATTCGCACGAAATGGATGCACGTATTGTGGTTGCTCACATTTTTTCAAGCAGAAGAGAAGTTTGTTGTGAGGTTGCAGGCCTTGGATATCATGATGTTTGCATGGTCAGGCTTAGGAGCTGTTTTATGTAGACATTAAGGTTGATTGTCTGGTGATCTTTGTCTACAGTTGATGGGACACTGCTAGTGAAAACTCTGATAGAAACAGCAATTCAAAGGTAACAGTGGTTTATTTTGGTAGAGGTTAAAGTCTGAATTATATATGTTTGTTAAATGAAAGGAAATACACGTCTCTCTATATATATGTATGTGCCTGTGCACACCTGGTTTACATTGGTGTAACTTCTCTGATCTCAGTGTTTTACATCAGGATACTGAAAGGTAAATCTGACCCATGCCATAGAGTCTCCAAAGGGCTAACTCTCATTATTTTTTGTTACAAATGCCTATATTTTGCTCAGTGGAAGATTAAAACTAATGTATAGCAGAAGAGCAATGTAAGGAATCCCACGGTAAGTCTCCATCCTCCTTTCGGTACCTACGCAGTGGGTAGTACAGGAACTCAGGCTCCACTATCCATTTTCTCTTTCACGTGCATGGAATTCATTGAAAGTAATGGGAAGGAAATTACAGTAGTCTCACAGGTCTCTAACAAGAGATCACTGTGTGGAAAAATGTGACTTGTCAAGAGCTACTTTCTCTGTATTGTTTCATGAGAAAATATACCATAAAGAATAGCTGAAACCTAAAAGCTTTACATTCCTTTTCTGGTATTAAATCAAACCAGATATTGGTAAAAGGTGTAATTTTACTGGAGACATACCAAAAGGTGATAATATTCCTATTGACTGAGGCCAGCGGCTGGCATAAAACATATACTCCTTTTCCAGTAGATTATTCCATAAATATTTGCATTCTCCCTCTGCAGTTCACCCTTTAAGTAGCCTGTTTACGGCCAAGAAAATAAACACACAAATATCAAATAAACGAAAGAAAGAGATATAATTAAGGCTAAATTTACTCACTTTGGGGGAATAATTACTCTCAGTCTTTCCAGTTCTTTCCTCATATAGGTAAAAATTCACTACCAAGGAAGAAGTCTCCCTCAATCAAGCCTGGGCAATTTGTATCTGCGTGTGGATAAAACAACATAGGTATTCCGCAAACTTTCACACCTCCCCGCAGAACAGAGGGTTTTGGGGAGCAGAGCAAACTGCTCCAGACCTTGCTGTGGTGAAAGTGAAGCAAAGCGGACCCACGCCACAGCAGAAGACCTCATTAAATCAAACACCCCGTCAAATGGCAATGGGGAATGGAAGGAGCAGTAGCCACCAGGGCCAAGCTTTGGTCCTGTTGCGTTTCATGATGGAAAACAAAACCCAGGAAGATAGATGCCTGCCCCTGTGCAAGATGGGTTCCAGCGCGGGCACCGCTCTGCCATTACCTTGTTATAGAAAACATTACCTGCCTCGCTCCCTATATTACTTATGTTCTGCGCTGAAGAGTGGCACGTTGATTAATTACTACTCTAAAGTGCTTATAAAGCATCAGTCCAAGGCATGTTTACTAGGTTGGGGCCTCCCATGATTTATTGACTAAGGAGAAAAGCAAAGGCCATTTGTGAAGGAGCATTTTCTTCTAGGGGGGAAGAAAAAAAAAAAAAAAAAAAAGTAATTTAAATTACTCATCCTCTGCTCCCCCAAATTAAAATGTCTGACCCTGAAGAGTAAAGCCAAAGAGTGTCTTACTCTGAAACTTATGCAAAAAAATAAACAGCAACAGAGTTTTACTGCACTTTTCTTTAAAGGACACCCTGCAAATGTTGAGAAAAGAAACAACCTGAATCAACTGGTAAGAGAGGTCTGAAATGTTTTCTTTTGCTGATACAGGGAGCTGATCAGAGAACTTTAAAATAATCAGAGCGTTTCTGCTCTAATACTTCTTGCTTTTTCAACATTGTTGTTGGAAAGGCAAAAGAAAGAGCAAAGCACAAACACACTGTCACACAGACACACACGAGGCGTATCCACAGGAAAGATTCATTTGGTTTTGGTTTGTCTCTGTTGCTATTTTGCCTTTTTTTTTTTTTTTTTTTTTTTTTTTTTACCAGTAGTAAACTGGCACTTCGGGTTTACTGCGCTTCACTTACTAAAGCCTTTTAATAGTATATAGTGCAGGAATGTGAGAGGAAAATATTCCCATATGACAGACATCCTTTGATATTGTTACTTCAACCAAAACTTTGAAATACAGTAGCTGGTTTTGTGTGTAGCATATGACAATTTTTCCCCAAGTCTTATAAACTTTGATTTACTTAACTGCTGTCACTGATGTGACTCACAGAGAAAGAAAGCATGAAGAGATATAGAGAGAGAAATAGCTAATGTGTTAGTCTATTTGATGACACAGGATTCTATGCTACAATAATTAGTGCAGTCTGTATAAGAAGTCTACAAAAAATATTGGTATCAAAGAAAGAAAAGAAAAATATAATGCCAAATACTTCCAGTAATTTTATCACAATTTCAATACAGTATTACACAGGTTTTCTAATAAAATTTG
Organism: Numenius arquata; assembly: GCF_964106895.1. NCBI lineage: Eukaryota > Metazoa > Chordata > Aves > Charadriiformes > Scolopacidae > Numenius > Numenius arquata. Next base: position 5,021,406 of record NC_133578.1, read on the forward strand.
TTTCTGTGTAGTGTCTAAAGTTACACTAAGCATGAGAGGAAAAAGGACATATAACCCCGTTCTTGCAGATAGCGATGTGACAACTTCCGCTGGATTTAGTGGGACCTTTCGCCTGAGGAGCTCACACTCATTAATACATATTCTGCAATAACCTGACATAATACCACACTAGCATTACTTTACAACATCATGCTGAATGGTAGTATTACCTTTAAGCTCCCTTCCAACCCAAACCCTTCTATGATTCTGTGATTACAACTTCATGAAGCAACGTGACTGAGGGTGGCTACCTCTCCTCTGGAAAAATGTAGTACATGGTTGATAACCTTTAAAAAAAAAATCTCTTGTGGTGAACACACTTTTTACGCTGCTTGTACCTGGCACATAAACACACAACCTACACCTCAGCAGAGCTTTAGCGTGAGGGCCTCAAAGACACCCTTAGAAGTTGCAAGTGGGAGTGTTAATTCTGTTAGAAGAAATGAAGACTTCTTCTGGGGAGGGCAAAGGTGATTTGGAGATTTCATCGCCACTCCACCACTGACAGTCTGTGCAGTCCCAACTGCTCATTTGTGACCCAAAACAGATTGATGTGAGCTCTGGAAGCAGCTGGGAGAAGTATACTAAACACATACATGTGGGATTCAAATCCCCTGCCTGCCCCATGTCCTGTCCCAGACTTGACCATGTACAGCGACCGTACACCCAAAGTTTGAAGGTGAATATACTATTTGCAGGTCTACCATGTGCATTAGGAGGTATTGATGCCACAAAGCTGAAGAAGGGGAGGATTTCCTCCAGAAGCTGCTGAGATGTCTTCTCCTAAGCTTGTGTGATCTGCTCAGGGAAAAGGAATTGCCTCTTACCTCTCTATGGTGTAGTTTACCTATATGTAAAATGAAGACAGTGCTTGCCCTCAAGGGGTATAGAAAGCTTAATTAAACAGGAGATTCTTAGCCTTAATCAGACTTCTCTCTCTTGCTAAGTGCATGGGAAATCCTTCAGTTCAGGAACAAACTTGACACCATGAAAAACAAATCTGCTTCCTTACTGTTTTGCCTTTGGGAATTATTTTCCTTGGGAATAGATATTTACAAAGCCATAAAAAAAATACCCAAACCAAACAAAAAAACCCCAAATCCCCACATTTCTATCACTGCTGATGCTTCTCCTTTATATTAACTGCGTCCTGCATTTTTATTTTATCGGGGATCCCCTATCGGGGATCCCGCCCTTTTATCGGGGATCCCGGCTTCATATTTTGTCTGAACCCACAGAACATGGCAGACTGCAAAGCACTCACTTAATTGTAGTACAGGGGTAAGGACATGTATGACAGAAGATGTGATAGGTGTGTGAGGGCTTTGAGATGTGTATGGGGCAGTCCTTCTTCACCCCATCCCATCTCTCAATCCCAACCCCTTCCCTCCGTGGGTACGGCGGTTTGGGAGAGGAGGGAGTCCATCACCATCACTGTGATTTTAGTCTCTTGCCCAAAGAATGAAGCATTGGTCTTGACAGATGCTGGACAACTTTGGTGACATCCAGTGCCTTCCATATATACTCGGACCTTAACATGATTTGAGAAGATCAGAAGTTTTAAGGTGGCATTCAGAAGCACAGAGGATCACACCTGTTCTAAAGCCAGTAGGGTATTTTTACACGGGAGTTGGTAAAGACAGGCAAAAGAGTTTCAAAAAAGTAAAATCTCAGTGATTTCACTGAAATATTATCTATTTGTGGAATAAATAGATGCGGAGCCAAATAATTCTGAAGTATCTAAATTCCACCTTCCCTCTCCCACTCACAGAATCTGCTTTAAAGCAAAAATGCCAAATTAATACAAGAATGATAGTTCTCACGGTATCTCCTGCCAGGCTAAGAAGGTACAGAGAATATCCTGAGAAACTCTGTTCTTAGGAAATATTAGTCCAGTTTTGAAAGTTATTAAGGGTTCAGAAAATTGAGAGAAATATTCAATGTTTTGGTATCTGACTTGAATAAAATTTGAACTCTGGCCTTCCAAGAGTAAATCAGCAGTATGCATGTGAAATATGTTTTTTCCCTTCTAGGCAAAGCACACCAGTGGACCAAGCAGAGGCAGAAGAGGTTTCAAATATAGCACACTCCTTTTTACCAATGGGTACTCTTGGATCCAGCTTCTTATGCTCTAGCACCCGTCTGTTGGGAGGAGATCTGAGGCTGGTGCTAGAAGTCAAAAGAATTTGGGCCAAGTTTATTCATTTTCCAAACCATGATCTCTGCAATGACCTCCCATTCCTCCTCTCCCACCATTCCTCTTGGCTTTTGGCTTTTCCCCAGCCCTGCCTCCCCCAGCCTCTCCCAGGGTGCTCCTGGACACAAGTTCTGGCTCCATGATGGTTACCCCAGTGAGACCTGGCTGACGGGACTGAAATACAAGCTGAGAACAGGGACGTCCTAACCGGTTTACTCTTCAGAAGCACCAGAGCCAGGATCATTTGCAAAACCTCCTGGGTGCACCCATGCCCTGGCTCTGCTCCACTTCCTCCCTGGCTTCATCGTGTACCCAACCAGGCAGCACCTTCCTCCTTTCTTGCTCCCAAAAATGATTTTCCTACATCTAGTGATGGGAAGTCCCTCCAGAGACACCATTTCCAGACCTAGCCCATATTATTTTCTGCCTGCGCTCTAGCACCACGTTGGCTGGTCGCCCTCCCAGTTCCCATGTAGACTCTATTGTTCCTCAGGAAGGGGACGGTTAATCAGGAGACAATTACATTTAACACTCTCGGACAGTTGTTCCGATGGTTTCAGCCCAGGGATCCACAAGAGCTGCCTTCAGTGCTAAATGCCTGTTAAAAACGCTCTTGCCCAGCCCTACCCACTCGTCTTGACTTGCCGGGTGGCGCTTCATTGTCCCCTGAACTGCACCTACACAACCGAGGTTGCGTTATAAACTGGGTCACTGAACTGATCTAGGTTAAAAATATCCCAAATATTCTTTAACGAAGTGCCAACGACTATGCTCAGGCTGAAGAGCGACTGGAGTCCCTCCTAATAATCTTGCTTACATATGCAAAAAGTATGCCCTAATCTAAAATGTATTTATAAAAAAAAAAAAAAAAAAAAGGAGTTCAACATTTGACCTGAGTGTATCCCACTCTGTCACACAGACAAAGGAAATAAAAATGTGTTGCTGTAATTTCCTTGACAGTAAAAAAACCAAAACAAACAAGAAACCTCACACATATATGTCTATGCCAATATATATGATAATGTGAAAAAACGAGTTAGATTTTTCATGGCCATGTTGAAACTCATCTTGTTAGTTCTAAAACTGCAACACGTGATTTTTTTTTTTTTTATATCAAAATCTAAATAAATAAATTTGTCCTTAAAACTTCATTAATTAAAACTTTTACTGACTTTCTGCAGAGTTTGGAATAAGGCAGCTTCACAGCCAGGGCTATGAACACTCTTCTTAGGAAAAATAGCATAATGAAAATTATTATTGTTTTTATTGATGGTGGTAGTTTAATATTATTATTATTATTACTATTAATAATAATACTGGTAGTATCACCATCTGGATTATTATAACCACAATAGTGACAAGACCTAATAAGATCCATGCCCCATTGTGTCAGGCATTATAAAAGCACATAGTGAGAGTGAGAAAAAGTTTACAATCTGAGCAATTAAGGCAGACAAAAGGTGCAGTGAGAAACAGAGGCACAAAGAGATGAACTGACACAGGAATCCACGGAGAGAGACAACGTTAAGCCCCAGATATACAGAGTTAGCATCTATTTAAACACAGGCTTGTTTGTCTATACAAATGTATATGTATTAATGCATATCATATTATCCAGCTTGAAGAGTGTACACCAGGATTAAAAGGGGAAAAAAAAGAAAAAGAAAAAACTGTGATTTGATGGTTTGTTTTCCTTATGTAAAAGATATCTTAATCAAAACTGGACAGATCAGAAGCAATATAGCAAAGAGCCAACATGAGATTGAGCTTTGCTGGTGACTAACTTCAGTCAAAGCAATGTTCAAACCACAATCCATTTAAAAAAAAAAAAAAAAAATTCAGAAAATAACTGTTTGTAGGATCTGATCATGATTCCAATAAGCAATGGCAATGTACTTCCTGTTGGGATATGGACAGCAAATGAGAAACTTGGTGGTATTCCAGCTGATGAAGACTCTGGCTAAAAGGAGGCAGACAACGTGCATTTTCTAGCACACAGAAATTTCTTTCAGCTCTTACAACCAATCGTCACGTATCTGATTTCAGAAAGCCTCTCTTGTATTTTGCATATTTGATAACAATGAGTTAACTATGAAACAAAAAGGAATATTAACATTTTTTAAAAATTTTTCTTATACTTTGATTTTGATTTGTATTATAATTTAAATACTTCATATACTTGGCATTATGTACCTTCTCTTACATTTACTTTTTAGGTGCCTTACAAAGACTGTCTTATTGGTGGGGCTGCTATAATTATTTTTTTAAATGAAAATATTTTTAGGTTTGTTGATGTTTAAATAGGCCAGATATTTCAGCCTCATTTACAGATGTGAACATGCCCAAAATATTTCAGCAGCTTAAGCCCTTTTTCCGTGTTACATTTAAACGGTCAATTTTTTTAGAGCTGCTTTTTGTCTCCAAGTTATTTAAAGTATCATCTTGTCATTAAGTTGTATTATGAGTAATCTAGAGTTCAGGTTCACACATGACAGTTAATAATTTTAAATTCTAGAGCAGAATAATTCAAAATTAAGCCTTACATTACCTAGGAAAAAAAAAATAGTTGTTTTTTAATCGATGGAAAATAACTTAGTCCAAAGTGGAACTGTGAGTTTTTTAGCAAATAAGTTATTGCTCTAGCATTCAGCTCAAATTCATAAAAACAAATACACAAAATGACATTTAGCTACAAGATCACATTTCTGTAAAGATAAACTGTAAGCTCCGCGCAGCCATTGCTACCAAACGTTGTTTATCCGAGCTTTAAATTCTACTCCCAAATTTGAATAGACTGCAGAGCTAGCAGTGTTGCTGAGGAGCAATATCAAAATATGTGCCTCCTGGGTCTGAAAACCACAAGTTATTTTAGCTTCTGCTAAGAATTGAGGGATTTTTTTTAAAGTTGAGTACAGTAAGTAAATAAATAAATACATTATCTACCTTCATGACCTTTCTTTTCCTGAAAGCAAGCAGCGTCCATCATTTGTAACTTGACTTTCCATAAAAGTAACAGTTCATAAAAATCTGTGAAACTACTACCGGGAACAAACAAATTAAACAATGACAATGTAATAAAATAAAACTGCTGTTATACTCCTATAGTGGAAGAATTGCTTCTTCGCTGGGATTAATACATCTTGCAGAAAACAATTTTAAATAATGTGTAACATATGGATTTGGCTTTTATTATTCTTCTAAAAGAAGACAATTATATTTATGTGATAAACTGTTCAGTGTTAGTAGCATAATGTTTATATTACTGGCCACTTAAATAGTCTTTGGCATAGTTTTATAAGGAACAGAAGCCTCCAGATCTTTTGAAATCCATCTTATAAAGTAAGTCCTGTCTGTTACTGGAATGCAATGGTTTTACATAGTTTTCTTGCTGGGAAAAATGTACTGCAGGTAATCTCGTTGTTAAATTGCATGCATGAAAAACTTTCTGATGTTTTAGCTACAATTCAGATGGCATTTTAGAGCTTTCTAACGTAAGGTATGAAAGCTTTGTAGCTGTCGGGAAACAGGAGGGAAAAAAAAAAGCAACTTTCAATTTTAACTTTTTTTGGAAATGAAGGATCATGATCCGCTGTTTTCTATAGTAAACCTTTTCAAGGTGTTTTTCTTAATCTCCATTTATAAACAGCGAGTTCGTACACTCTCTTATTTTGCTGGGAGATTACATTTAAGAAAAGAGTGAGTTTCGGGTAGTTTTCAAGAAGCTGCTTTTGTCCCTATTATATTCCAGATAATTTTCAAAGGGATTACATAGAAACCATAGAAGTATTTATCTCGATATCTTCCAGTGCTTCCGAGTCGAAACTGCATGCTTTTCAAAAGGTAATAGGAATGTGTTACCAACTAAATATTTTCTGTTGCTGCTGTGTACATAGGTTTTTATTGTAAGCATCGCCGGCAGCAGCCTTTCTGCATTGCTGGGATTCTGCTATCCTGTGTGTCATTCAGATAACAAGATCATTTGGAAAAATTATGCAGGGTGAGCGAATGCATTTATTTAGGTTTATAAAAAAAGAATGTGGGGAAAAAGAAATAATAATACCAGTTTGGGGAATGTTACTGTCCTCATTTTTCACTCCTGAAGTACAAGTTTAGTATTTTCAGTTCTCCACTTCTCGATTGCTTTAAAAGTTGGGGTTGTTAACAAAAGATAAAGTGAAGGGTATGTCAATTTAAAGAGTGTAACCTAATGGAAGCAAAATCTGCATATTCAGTTAATTTGGGATTTATTATCCCAGTAACTAGACTTGCAACTGTTCTAAAATCGTATTGACTGAAGACTTGAGAACAGTACGAGTGGATGGCTACCCCCACCCCCATTCTTAAAAGAAAACCTGTGCCTGCTGCTTCCAATTTAGTGCAATCATGCCTCTTACTGGCCAATACAAGATGCAGCATTAGCTGTCACATGCAAATGAGTATTCATGGAGACTTTGAAATGTGCAATAAAGAATAAAGACGTGCATTCTGTGAATAATTGTTTTCTTTTATAAAACTGGATCCAAAAGGGAGTGCCATTTCACCCAGAGTCTATAGCCTTTCTATGGTTACAATCTGCTGTTGAAGCCAGATATTAGAAATGAAGTGTGGATAAATGGATAGAAATGAAGTGTGGATAAATGGAGGACTCCAGTTTCCCGTGCTGTCAATCTTTCACAGTACTACATTTGCTTAACAAGAAATAATCCAACACACGTTTGTGTTTCTTGCTATCTTGCTTTCTCTTCCAACTGGGACTTTTAAATGCATAGGGATGTATAATAAAGTTGTCCACCTTATATTAACTTTTTTGATAGAAAGCCCAACCTAAATTCTTCATTTTCAACAGCAGAGGTACACAAAATTGCATAGCAGTACGAGTTCCACTGCAGACCTAGAGTCTTTCAAAGCTCTCTGATATCACTTACCAGGGTGAGAGAGGAAGAATAGCTCAGATTTTTAAGGCCTATTTAGACACAGAGTGGGAAAAAAACTCCAGCAAGCTGTATGCAGATATGCACACACACACACACATTTGTGGAGCTGTGAAGAGCCAAACTGAATTGAGACACACACACCTATTCACCCAGACTGCAGCCAGAAAGTCTGTTAGAGAACAAACAGCCGTCGATGTGTATTTATATTAAGTCACAGCATTATGTAGCCCTATCTTCTGCTGGCAGAACCCCAGCCACTTAGTCCCAATAGTGGGAAGAAAGTCAGCAGATGCCTGAACTGCAGCGCCTTTGCAGGGAACTGGAGTAGATGCACTGCAGGAAACACTTCTGTAAGTTCAGACTGGGCCAAAATGGGAGCAGGGGTGGATAAAACTGGTTAACCAGCAGGAAGAACGAATGCTAAGGAGAGATGCTGTCTGTACTATGCAGAAGACTGTTCAGTGCATGCTTGCGTGGAGGCTCAGCAGAGGGGAAATACCCCCTTGTAGGCAACTCAGTGCCTTGGAGTATGTTTAATCTGAAAACTAGAGGACTCCAGCTCAGTCAGAGCTTCTCAACAGGTAAGACATGGCCCTGCAGGAATCCCAGAAAGGCAATCAGAAGGCTGGGAGACATTACATTTTTCCCTTAGTCTAACATAAAAAATTCCTTGTTGACCTGTTTACTACATACTTTTGCTCTTCAAGGGCAATCTCTTGAAACACAGGCACATACGTGCAAACACACTGAAGAAATTAATCACCCGCATTATCATTATGACTGATACAATTACTATAAACAGAGGCATAAAACTGCGAGGAGGAATCTGAAGGTATTTCACTCCTGTAAGGAAGGATGCTCAGCCCGTGTAGGTGAGCACATTGACCAAAACCACCCCTTGGCTGCCTGCTTGTTCCCGTGATCCACGGTGGCAGGAAGACAGCCGGTTCTTTGTAGTTTTTGGTCCGTATTGTGCCTCCCTAAGGCAGCCGAGAAGAGGATGACCCTGGGGCTAGGGCAAAGGATTTGAAACAAGGAGATTTGGTTTGTATTCCTGAATCATCACAAACTTCCTTCGGCATGTTACTCAGCTCCTCATTTTCCTACTTACCAAATATAGCTAGTAATATTTTGGTATCTCGCAGAGATGTTAGCACAAGCCCTCCAACATACATATCTGCTCATATATTATCTTGATGTAGTCATTTTCAAAAGCGACTACAAAATGCTCAGTGCAAGCACGTAGCTCCATGAGCCTTAGTCATGCAAAACACAGTGCGTGGCGATGCATCCCTAGGACCACGGGAATGAAAACCAGGACCTCATTCACATGTAAAACGTACTTGCAGCTTCTCAAGGACTAGGTCCCTTTACTCAGTAACCCCAGCACAGAGGAATTTAAAGCGACTTATTCATGGATCTTTGCACCACCGTCCATCGCACAGGTGGCCCTGCGCTTGGAGATACATCACAGGGGAGACCTGTATTTGAAGATCTAATTTGGCTTCACATTATTCTGAGCCCCAAATCCACGTTTCAGAGGGTGACTGCAGCCTTATCTGCAGTCTCTGTACACAGTAGGGACTTGGCAAATGGAGTTTGGTGAAATGGCACAGCGCACTACATAGGAGGCTGACTATAAATCAACAGATTTTGGCTCTGCTCCTGGCTCTGTCACTGATTTACCATGGAAACTTGGGCAAATCTTTTACTCTCCCTATCCTTCATTTTCCGTACCCATAATGTAAAGATAATGATGCTGCTTTGCAAGCTCTTTTGAGATCTCGAGATGTTAAGTGCTAAGTGCATTTTATTAACATTAATAGCACCCAACCGAGAGGATGCTGTATAGCACTAGCCTGGCTGTCCCCAGAAAACAGATTGGTGTGGGGAAAGTGTGCATTTGTTAAGCAGCTTAGACATTGCTCATTCCCATAATATTTCCACAACGCACGGGAACAAGATCTGACCTACTAAAACAAAAGGAAAAACGCCATAAGCAGAAAATTTCTAATGTGACCTGTCTTCTTATTTCTAGCCCAGGAAAACTTGGGGATTTGCTAGAGATTATCAGTGTTTCTGTGTGTGGTTATTACACTCAGCCACAACCACAGCGCTCACAACTTGTGGTGGAGACCACTTCCATTAGGAGGCATTAATCACCATTTGATACACTCCAGCTATCATTGAAGAAAAGACATTTAGTAGATGCACTTAGTTATATCTTCTCACACTTTATATGTGACTCAATTTTGAAACAAGTTATTTGTACTGAATTATATTCTAGTTCTTGTATTTACAGCACCACAGTATATTACAATGTATATTTTTAAAATGCCATCTAACATGCTTTGTTATTTTACGCTTCACTTTTCAATGTTTCTGCTCAAATATGTATCACAACATACACAGTAGAAAGAGTTATGAAAAATTTATTATTAATGCATGTTTTTTTCTTCTGCTGGAGATAGAAGAACTTTGTTGTGCATGTTATAAAATGTTAAATATTAGAATTATTTAAAGTTAATAGGATGCCAAAGAAAATGACTAATAATACATTATACAATTAGATGCCTTTCATATTAGTGAATCCATTAACAAAATAAAATACATTCAAACAGAAGAGTTCTGATTTGCAATTTTTAGCAAGGATTGCCCATGTGTAAAGCTAAATTATTTATTCATTTTTTTTAAAAACTGCTGGATACATCAGTTTGCAATTATTTGCATTATGTTTGAATGCTTTATCATGTGGCTCCGATTCAAAAATACGTATCTCTAAGTTGCTTTAGCGTCTTCATTTGTGCAAAGCATTAAACATGGAAAAAACAAAAGTAAGTTTCTTTCCCCAGATTCTGCAGGACAATCGATGATCCCACAAGCCCTTTCAGCTGTTTGGGGTGTCTTTTTGACATCACTCTTTAGCTCAGATGTCCTCATGTAGTCTCACATCTCTAGTTTGCCTGCTCAATTGAACCTTTTTTCTAGACAGGACCAATTCCCTCTTGTCCCACCCATACAGATCTCAAGTCAGGTAACATGCAGCTTTTCCTGAAGTTATTCAGATGTTATAGAGTACGTTTTTTTTGAGCGCTGACTACTACGTATTTTGAAACTAGTTATGCTGTCTCCTCAGCTGATGTCCATAATATCCTTAAACAAAACACTTAGCAAGCAGCTAACTTTTCTTACAGTAAGAAATAGCTTTAGCACCAAAGTGGTATCATCTTCTAACCATTTTTCTCCTGTATTTTCCTTTTCTTTTTGCATTGAGGTTCTTTCTCTAGAACAGTGTCCGACAGCAACTAAAGAAAAGTTCCACCAAGAGCAAGTAATCTCCTCCTCCTCACATCCATCTTCTCTTCACTGCTCCTATCTACTTAAGTTGTTCTCAACTTTCTGTATCATAAGCATATAAAGTTCGTTGATGGAAATATGTTTTGAAATCCCTGTTTGTTTGGTTTTTAATTATCTGATTATGTGAGGTAAAAAAAAATAATAAAAAAAAAATATCTCTCTTTGGTATACTACAATAAGTAAAAATCCAACAATAGCACTCTACCTTTTTGTCTTTCAAGAGAGTTTTTTTCACCTTCTACGGTCTACCCAGTGCAGTCTTTACAGCTCATGGGATTTAAAAGTGTGATGAACTCAATTGTGGCCAACGTTTGGTAACATCATTTAAAACCTGGTTTCAGGTTAAAAATGCCTGTTATTATGATCTTTACTCAGCTCGTGAGAGGTGAGGAAAGCCTTGCTTAGAGTCCGCTGAGGTTTATACCAGGATTTTGGCATAATCAGGCTACTGTCACCCTAAAATATCTCCTGCCCATATATGTCCCAAAGTCAGCCCAGGTTGTAACTCATGGATAAGCCAAGTCTCCCACATTATGTCAGCTGGTAATAGGGAAAAAAGAGTGTGCAACAGGGAGACAGAAAAGGATTATAAACAAGCAGATCTGGCTGCATCTTGGACATTGCTTGAGAAGTAGGAGGGGAAAAATGTTATAAAATAATTTTTCCATTATATTCAGTTCTCCACATCCTGATTATTTCAAAATTTTACCATAGTTATGTCATATAAATAATAATAGTAATTATATGAAGAAGAGACAATGTGCTGAAATTAGAACCATGGATTCATAGGTTGATTTCAAAAGGCGTCATTCTCACAACTCACCCCGAGGTGTTTGTCCACATGAAGGGTTTTGATTAGGCTCAGATTATTACAGAAGAGTTGAGAAACAGGACCTTTGATCTCAAGAGATCTGAACAATCCCCGTTACTTTTACTGACAACACACAGGCTACAGACTGAATAGTGTTAACATTCAGATGAGCGCTGAAAAATCAAGTGAGAGCTACGCTACATTCTCACTTTTAAGACTCTGGTACCATGCATAACTTTGAAATTAAAATACAGTGTGACTACCTCTCTAAGTGTTTAAATTAATATGTTTAATAATCCCTACAATAAGAAATGAAAAACGCAAATTAAGACTTGCAAGAGAAGAAAGAAGGAATCTCTCTTTCTTTATCTTTTGTATGTTGTATGTATTTGCTCAGGACAGTGGGATCCAACACTTTTCTATATCAGGATTTCTTAAAGCTCCTTTTTAAAAAAAATCGTGTTTTTCCCCACTAAATATATACACAATATTTATTATACACATATATATGATAGGATTTTTTTTTTGAAAGGGAAAAGACAATGGTGTAGTCAAGAAAAAAATATTCATTTGCCTATATATAGGCATCTAATGCTTCTTAAATGCTCTAAGACATCTCACCTGGCTTCTAGCACCAAGTCTCCAAGGGCATAACTCTACTCTACAAGGGCATATGCTCTGCTAGACCCACCAGCCTTGTGAGAGTCAGTCTGATACTCAGCATCCTCTCAAGTGGCACTTCATGACAATTATTAGGTAACTGAATCAAGCTCAAAATGTCCAAAGAATGTATTAAGGGAGGACAATTTGCAGGACCAGGATAGTTTGCTCATGCAAAAAATTCCACTGAATTTCGCAATAATACTTAAAAAAAAAAAAAGAGAGAGAAAAGAAAGAGAGAAACCAAAGAGCCAAGAATATTCAATTCTAGATCCATAAAAAATGATGGGATGAGTGACTTGAAAATTTCTTAAGAAAATCAATTTATTTTTAGCAGGAATATGTTTCTAAGAAAGACTGTATCAACAAATAAGACAGTCAATAAAAGAACATAGATTTCCTCATATAACGAAAAGTTTCCAATGATCACAGAGGATGTACTTAACATTTTTTGCCCCCCCCCCCTTTTTTTTTTTTTTTAATTTCCTCCAAGATGTTTTTGTTTGAAAGTTTTCCAGTTTGGTCCGCAATGATGTCCCAGTTTGGTCCCCAGCACTCTTACCTCCCACTAAAATAACAGCTGAAGTTCAACAGTTAAATACGTTACCAAAGTCTCCCCCAACCAAAATCGCTCACTACTCACAACAGTTGCGTCTACCATAGCATTTATGGTTTTCCCACTTTTCAGTATACAGAAGACCACAAATACCATGATAAAACCTAATTCCGTGGTGTGGTAACTTCTCATCCCTTGCCACCCTGCATAACATTATGTAACGCACATACACACATAACATCACCCTTTTTGTTGCAGACCCTATTGCAAGTTCCTATTTGTCAGCTAGTATTACACACAAACCACAGAATTACAGATATTGACCACGGGGTGAAAAACACCCCAAATATTAGTCCACACCACGATCTTGTCAGACATTGAGCACGACCAGCTTTAAGTAGGAACTATGCAGCTTAGCTGTCCAGAGTATCCATCTCCTTGCAGCACAAGATCATCCCATGCAAAATACCTTTGACACTTGGCTCAGTTTCTCTATAAATAAGCCTGGCAACCTCCCACTTCTGGAGATTATTCCATCATCCTAAAAATCGTAGTTAGAAAGTTTTCCTGTTAATACTTTTAACAAATGACTCAATAAATTATTTCCTTTCCTTGTTATTTCGGAGCTCTGTGGAATGGTATTTCCTGTAACATTATTATCAGAACAACAAACCCAAACAAAAAGTCATCCATGACAACGATGAGCATCCCCAAAAAAAAAAAAAAAAAAAAAAAGGCAATCCCTTGCTAAAGCAAGCGCCTAAATAACACTCCTTGAGGGGTTATCAAGAAGCTCTTCAACTTCTTGAAGTGTTACTAAGCAAAAAGCTATTGTAACGCAAAGAGTGCTGTGGTTAGAAAAGAAATAAAAGGCGTGTCTTAAATGCTTGATCATACAATACATGCCATAAAATCCATGGTATGTTTGTGGCTGACCACACTAACCCAGTTTACTGCCTCTTCTGCCCCAATCTACTGACTTATTCAACACACTGGTGAAAAGAAAAACATGACAAGACCATTGGTAAGAGAAATTGTACAGTGTCTGGAGGTACAGATTTGGCAACTAAGACTTCTAATTCTGATTATATTTTCTTCTTTTTTTTTTTTTTTTTTTCCTTTCACACTGAGAACAAAATAAGTTATATTGGAAAAACACTAATATTCTAGCTCTATTGTCACTTTTTTTTTGGGTATACGATGCACCTTATTTAGAAAATAATTCAAATTATTCTTTGCAAAAATTAGAATTTCCATCAGGTCTCATCACCTGACTTATATTTACAAATCACTCTTTGGAGTATTACACTTCCCTCCCATCCCCACTGGAAAGAGAAGGGTAAGATGTGGAAACCACACCTTCTTTTGAGTACAAAAAAAAAATGTTCTGTATCTTAAAATAGATATTCAGAGAGAGGAAAGGGAAGAACTCACATCAGTAACATGCACATATTAATCGATTCACCAACTACCGTGGGCTCAATTAAAGTATTTTGTTGTCAGAGTTTTAAAGCTTGGAAAAAAATTAAATTAAAAAAAAAAAAAGAAATTCTTGGCTACAGCTTGGCATATGCAGGTCTTAACCCAGAAACAAGCTGTTTTATAATTATTTCTGAAAATTGCTTCAGTCCATTTTATTTTCTGTGCTTGCCTGGGAAGTGTGAAAAAGAAAGAAAAAACTATTTTTGACTCAAGGCTTTCAAGACATTTTGGTTCTCAGTTAGCAAGTAACCCAGTTTGAGCCTGATATTTCCAACATGAACTTTGGACCACTCTTACTGGTTTCTCAGAGAAACTGGCTACACGAGTAACTGCTGGCAAAAGTGAGGAAGGTTTCACTGTCTGGGCCATGCTTGATCACAGGAGAACGTCACCAAGGCTGGAGGGTGGCTGTAAGGTTAGACCCCAATGTGTCTCTAAATATACTCCTATATGCCTGGAAAATGCAATCAATGACCTCTTAAAACTCGAAAAATTAAGGAGATGGTGGGATACAACTGGAAATCTCACTAATGCATATGCACAAGAAATTAAAGACTGGCAAACAAAAAGAAAAGTGACTGCAAAAGAGAACCAGTCCCTCTTTTTCTTTTTTCCCCTCTTTTTCCAATGATCCTTGCTGCAATTTTAAATAAAGCCCGCGAAGGTCCTATTAGACCTTCATATTTGTAGCTGCTCTCTGGAAGTTGGCAGCTGACAGAGAACCTGCTCTCCTCTGCCCTCTGAGCCTTTGAAATGGATATATTGGATCAATGGAAAGGCTTGGGTATTTTTGAATGGGAAGTTTTGTTGGTCTGTTTGTTTGTTTTTTTTTTTCCTTTTTTTCTTATTTTAAAGAAATAAAACTTTGAAAAGGATCTGCTTCTCTTTCTTTCTTTTTCTTTCCTTTTTTTTTCTTTTTTTCTTCCCGCCTCCCCCTGCCCTCCCCCCCCCCCCAGTTTCCTTTTTTTTTCCTCCTCCCCCCCATTTTTGTTTCCTCCTAAATGCTTGCTTCAAAACCACCCAGTCCATTTGCATTAACCTGGCAGCTCCATTTCAAAGGCAGCTTCGATCTTGTGTCATCTCCATGGGTTCTGCTCGCCAAGGCAGAGCCAGCCGGGAAACCACTCTGGTTCCTGGTAGCCGAGGCTCAGACATATGGTCCCAGCAAGCTCATATAATCAGTAATATTAAAAAAAAAAATAATAAAAAAATCCCAAGATTTGTTCCTCTTTTCTCATAGTTCATTGATAAAGAACATGTCAGTGCAGTTGAAGAATCCTGCTGGTTAAAGGTATCATCCTTAGCTGCTCATATGGTCTGGGCTCTTACTTGTCAATTAGATTAATCCAAGCCATTTTAGAACAATAAATATAAGTACAGATGGAATATAAACATATTGAAGATTACTGTTTTTGACGGCTGTTGTTTATTAAATCAAAAATAATGTTGCAATGAGGATTTTGTTGATATTTCAAATGGAAAGGAAAAGTAAATAGGAATTAGATATTCCTTTGGAAAGAAAAAAACAATAAAACCACCAAAAACCCTAACTAGCACATCACAACCTCCAAAACAGCCCATGGGTAACAAAAATGCAATGATTTTACTCAAAATGCCACCTAAAAGCTACCTTTAGAGAGGGGATATGGCACCTATAAACTCAAAACACTAGGTATGTTGAAATCCATAAAATTTCCAATTACTGCTTCAGAATTTATTGTGCACATATGGAAAATAATACTTGTAAGAGAGAAAAGGGTTTGTGCCTGGTGCTGTCAATACTGTGAAGGATGGGGTGATTATAAAGCAAATTAACAATACTTTTAAATGTGCATTCACTTATCTTTCCAATTAAATCCTTGTTAAACAACTGCACAGACAGTAATGGTGCTTCTGCAAAGCACTGATCAAGACAGTTTTATTGTAATTTTTACTCTGTAACAATTAATCAAGTAGGCATTTTCTTTATTATTAAATTATTTAGTTAATAAATATTCACAATCAGTTCACGTATTTGTGGTTTAAATTTTACTTTTAATTTTTCTTAAACTGAATTATATTCCAGTATATTCTTATAGAAGAAACAAGTGAAATACTTTAATTCTTTTTGCCAAAGTGGTTTTTTTTGTTAACTGGAGGTAATGTCAGGGTAAGATTAAATTCACCTTTTCCCCCCAATGTAGTTACCAATTCGGATATCTTTAGCTGTCCTTTTCCACGTTCCATAAGAAATGTATCCCTCTGCAATATTGAGCTTCTATAAAAAAATCATATTTCCCCCCCCGCCCCCTTTTTGGTACATAAGTATAGTAACTAAGCTGTAAAAACACAGTAATTGACCTTTGGATGGTACGTGGTGTTTCGCAGCTAACGCATAAGGTATTCCACATGAAATAACGGGATGCAAAGGTCATCTGTACAGCAAATACCAAGCATTTTGCAAACAAAGCATTGGATATAAAGACAATTAGGAGCTCCCTTGTATTATGTATGAACCAACACTTACTGAATGAACCAATAAGTATTGAAATTTGTATTTCTATGGTTAGTTTCCCTGAACATATATGCATTAGGATAGAATCCTAGTGTTTCAGCAATGTGTTATGAACCCTTTATAGCTCCATTTTTTTCAGTTAATTTAGTACTCATGAAAATTGCTTGTTTGACAGTTGTAGAAATTGAATGCCTTTCCAGCTACCCAGCAGATTAGCACAGGAGTCATAAAGAAATAAGCTTCTATCTCAATGATAGATTGTTGGGACAACAATGAGGATTGTTGGGACAGGCACAGGCAAACAGGACAGGGAACCCCTAGGGTTTGGCACAAAGAAGGTCTTACCCCATAATATCACAGTGGGCATTAACACAAGGGGTTCAGCCAAAGCAGAGAGCACACCACAAACTCACACTCTTACTTACATACTAACATCTTTATGGATGAAGAGGTTTCCTTTTTTTGATGTTTTTTTCCTTTCTCAGGCATTTTTGGCCTTACTATTGGCACTTTTGATCAGGTCAGAAGCTTGCTTTTGAAAAGCATCTCTCATCTGTCCTTACTTTGATATAGTGGTGCCTTAATGGTCCTGATTAGCCTCACCTGGGGCTCCAGGTGACGAGCCCTGACCACGGGTCCAGAACCCAAGTCAGCCCCATCCTCGGGCTTTTGTCCAAAACAACTGATCTTCTCAATAGCATCCTCATACGCTGGCACTGCCAGTACACTTTACATGGCTCAACAGACCCATTTAGATGACCTTATCCTTTTTCCTACAGGTGTGAATTAAAAGTATATCCAATATCTGTAAAGGCTTGAGCTTACTGGATCTTGTTTAAACTCGGATTTTTCATAAAATCCCTAAAGAATTGCCAAGTGCCAAAAATTCTTTTATTTTTTATGATTTTTTTTTTTAAAGTTTACAACTATTATGCTGAAGCAAAAACATGGAAAGCATAAGAGGAATGGATGTTTCTGTCTAATGTCTCTGTCTATTATAGAACCCCTTATTATAAGTTCTCAGCCAGAAATATTGGATGATTGGAAGCTTAGTTTCTAAACCCAAATTTCTTTCAGTGCGTGTAGACTAAGAGAAGTACGAATTTCCTGATGTCACTTTGGTCCAAACAGCATCTACTGCCTTGATTCAGTGATTTGAAAAATGATGACTTAGAGTTTCGAAAGCGCTGAGAGATGTTATAGCCTGGTTCTCTTATGATCAACTGATCTTTTCAGCTCTTAATGGGAAAATAAATCATAGATAAAAGATAATCCTGTTGCACAGAAGCAAAAAAGGTGTGATATCAATAGACTTTTATAGAAAAAGAAAACTCTGTGAAAGGGATAAAGTAAATAAGGTAGTTTGTTCTGCTGATGCTCGTGTTGGCAAGGTCAAAGCCCTGTTCAGAAGCTGCCTGCCTCAAGAAATGAGAAGGAAACACAAAGTATATTCAGAGAATTTAAAAAGATACAAGGCATGGTTTTTTATTGTAAACCCATCCTCACCACCAAAAATCTAGAATGTAAAGGGTCTTTTTAGACTTTTACTCTTCTTATTTCTTCTTTAATGATGAAGTTGTCAACTGTTAGTTTTTCTTTTCATATCTACCAGTTCTCTCATTTAACTTTTGATGCTGCAATGACATTAACAGTATAGGAAAAGGAGCCAAATAAAGCTTTGCTATATTCTAATTAATCATTATTCTAATAAAAAATACTTTGATATGGCAGCCAGCCTAGAGTCTCTTCTATGATCTTTAATTTTCGATGCGATACATATTATTTATATCCTATAAATGTAGGTGTAACACAATGGCAAAGCAAGCAGGAAGAAAGAGCCCATTAAGTATTTGGCCTGTATAAGAACTGATTGCACAGTCAATCTCTGCAATGTCAATAGGCTTTTTCAGAACATTTGTTTGCATTTATAATTAAATTAAAGTTTAACTATAATAAAAAAAAACACTCTATGGGAAAAATCATATATATAAATAATGCTTTCTCACTGATAACTACAGAAAAATGAAGGTATAGAGATTGGAACTAGGAGGTCACAATAATTAGCAAGTGAAAAAGTGATGTGTGGCAAGTGTGTTATTAAACACCATCCCACGGCAGAGCTTTAGAGGACTGGTAAACAAGCAGTTTGAGAGCACACACTGGTTTTCAAAGTAACTTTTGTGACTTAGGAAACAGTCTGAAACATCTGCTGTCTTCAGCATCTAACCGACAGGGGACAACAGGCCCTTGTGGACATCAGGTGGAGACTGCTGTTGTCCTCCCAAGCACATGTTAAGTAAATCCTATTTAAACCATCTCCCCAAGGTGTTTTTTTGCAGGTACGTGGTGCCTCTGTGGGCTGTTCCCTGCCTGCATTTTCCATTAGTCACTCAATCGGCAGATTTCTTGCACATGTCCTAAGTAGCCAGTGTCAGAGTTGTTCTAATGCACCATTAAGTTTCCTTTTATACATTCATTTTTCGCAGTGGTATAAACCAGAAGAAAAAGGTGCCTAGTACCTCTGTGCTGCAAAAAGCCAGCTTAAACTTCTAGCTAGCCAGACTTTTTCTAGCTTTACAGTATCAGCCCATCTGTTTTAGGGGAAAACTTGAGCAGTAATGCTAACCTCAAGTACGTTAACCTTTGGATGCCACGAGACATGATAGACATGACCATTATTTTTATGGCACATTTTTTCCTCAGCAAAGATCCTAGGTGGTGAAGAAGGATAGAAAATGCTGGTTTTGCCTCTCTGTCTCCAAACAAAATACAGTTTACGGTCGTTTGAAAGCCAAGGCAGACTACATTATCGACACACAAATATCCAACAACTATAAATCTAAGACAACCCAAGTAATGAGTCAAAACCGTGAGGCTGATGATTTATTGTGTCTCACCGATTTTACTGGCATAAATACTGATTCCTCATAAACCAGCGTTCACCCTCCAGTTTCAGCTGAAGACAAGACTGATCTGGAGCAGCTCAGCAGGTGGCAAACATCTATTGTTCCCCTGAAACTTTCCCTAGAGATGTAAATGGAGGCTTCAAGGTGGGAATGTTTTTGTGTCTCTCATGTCTCTCTGTTTCATGAGAATTTTTGAGTCAAAACTCTTAGTTTATGTATAGTACAAAACTAATTGAGGAAGTTGTTCTCCAACAGCTATCACCTCCAGAAAACACATACAATACACAATATTTAGCAGTCCTGGTACTAGGTTCCAGGTAACTTTTAAAAGAGTTAATGAAAAGTAGGAGAAAATGTTGCAGCAGCTTCACAATCGTACTTGATTCATTCAAAAGTATATAAAGGCTATAATTCAGTTTAAGATTTGGGATTTTTCCCTATTTCTGAGAAGCTTCATTTTATTTCTCATTAAGTACTATCAGGAGATTCTCTTTCATAGGTGATATTTGCTAAGCTATTAAATATGGGGATGTTTAGTTTTTGCCAAGAGTAGTAAACTGTTCAGAGAGGCAAATGTATTTGTCATGTACCTTAATTAGCTACCAATATTGGCTTCCACACCTGTAACAGTATCTATTGATCAATGATAGATTCATTTAGGCCACATATGTGAAAAATGTTCTTTTTTATTTGTGGAAATATGTTCATTATATGTGGAATCTGCGGAAATATGTTCAGCAAATGTTTACAAGTTGGTTCTCATTCTGGCTCTCAAGTGCCCAAAATATTCACCTTCCCTCTTCTCATTTCCTGGGGTCAAATCTTTGCAATTTCAAAATCAGAGGTAACTCTTCCACTAACTTTGATAGAGCCAGTACTCCACTTTTAGTATTTCCTTTTCAGTTCTTTTCAGCACCTTTTTCTCTTCCACTGGTTTCCTTTGGATCCCTGTTCTGCTTTTGGCTTTGTTTAACTTTCAACATCCAATCTGCTATTTTTCCTTTTAATCTTTTTTTTTTTTTCCCTCACTTTGGTTCTTTGATTTCTACATATGCTTTGGTTTTTGCCATCTTATTTCATGTATCCATTCCCTCCTTTTTTCTTTTTTTTTTTTTTTTTTTGGTTTTGTTTGTTTGTTTCTCATCTCCTGTTTAACTACTCTTTTCCTCTGCTTACTCTGCTGTTTTTCCTCTCTCCTGGCTGACATTTCCCTCTGTGCAATATCTTTCTACCTTCCCTTTCCTCTCTTTTCCAAAGCACGGCTCATCATTCTATGCCACTAATGTATAGCAGATTCTGAAATACTGTCATCTGAGACAGTTAAGTACTAAACAAAACATTACCAGGGTGGAGGAATCACTTACCCTGATTGACAACAAATCGTAACTTCTGTATTGTTGCCAGATTGCCGCTAACTCTGTATATTCCATCAACATCTAGACCTGAAAGAGAAACACATATTTCATTTTAGATCATATAAGTATTTTTCTTTGTACGTCTGTCAGGAAGCCAGAAGCGCCCTAACAAGTATGAAGAAGAGCCATGTAGTGAACGACTGAAAAATAATCCACCTGACAACAACTGAAGTGCTGCCTGCCTGATTAAAACAACAATGAAAAATAAAAGTGGTAGATTAACTTAAGTGAAAACAAAACACCTGACTATAATTATCTTGTAATTCTGTCAGCGGAGTGCAGTTCTGCAAGGGTATTCGAGTGTGACAGGGAAAGGAAGAGTGAATTAGCTCTCGTGTTATAGAGAAGGGCTGGTTGGGATACGCACGATGCTTTGCAAGCCCTGCTTGAACGTGGGGTGTTTATATTAATAGTGCTGGGGAAACTTCTCAGTCTGGGGCTGGGGCTTTTCAGACGTGAATTTCTAAGGTTGTGACCTTTCTGAAAATAAAGTGATGAGATGCCCACCCTGAGATCATGACGTGCATGAGACTATCACAACTACTGTTTCTCTACTATATTCTTCACAGCAGATCAGACAAGTTTGAAGATGAAATTAAATAACCCAAATAGCATATGCCCTGGAGTACATTTCTTCATTAATATAGGCCATTCTTTTCAAGGACAACCTGACAGTTTTGTTTCTCCCTGCATATCTACTCAAGGTTTATCTTCTAGGTGAAACTAGATGTCATACTCCCTTTTGTGACATATTATCTCCTACAGCAAGCTCTGCTGATATGACTGTTTAAAATAGCACTTCCAGCCCCGGTTGCATAGCTGTAGCATTTCAAAGCACATGGGAACTGCTCTCCTTTCCCAGGAGAATTAGCTATTGTGCAAAAAACAACCAAATCTGCATGCTTAAAAATGGAAAACACTTAACTGTACATTGTCGTTTCACGTTTAAAACTTGCAAGTACATAAGAAGCGAAGTGACTCTATACAAAACAGTTTTTTTTAAGGCTACTCATCACTTGGAACACAAGTTTTAATTAGCTTTTGGCAAGCAATTTCAGAGAAAAACCTTTCTCTTGGAAAATGCTAATTTGTTAAAACCAAAAATTTTCAGGAAATATTTCCCTACAATGTATCTAGGGGGAAATTTTTTTCCAATTCAGGGTGGGGGGAAAGGAAAAACTGAAACTATAGGAAAGAGGGAAAACAAGTGCAAAAGCCCAGAAACCAGGTTGTAATTAGACTTAAATAGGAAGGAGGTGAGGTTCAAGTCCTTATTTCAAAGATACTTGCATCGTGCCTTGGCAGATGAGGGCTGCAGCCAGTGGACTCAACTGCTTGGAGGTATTCCTCACTGATCTTGAAACATTTTAAAAGATTTAATTTTCCTTTTGATGTAGACTGAAACCAAATAAAGTCTTTCATTTTTTTTTTTGTGTTTGCTTTCTCTCTCAACAAAATAAAGTTCTTATTTTATGTCTATACTGTTAAGAATGTCCTGATTTGGATCTATTTTTAAAAAAGGAATAATAATTCCATGTTATACGTTGGTTATCTATGATTTTTATGAGACAATTTTCTACCCTGCACCTGTGGGTGTCCTGCAACATAATACTGAGAGTGATGATTCATTTCAGGAAGATCCCCTTTGGTTACAGAGGGATAAAGAAAAAGTTTATTTAAGAGAAATCAAAAAGGATTTGGTAATCAAGACCACTTGGAAGTTATCCATCTACTGGATATATAACATATGAGCAAATGGAAATTACTAAAATGTTTAAGTAATGCAATTCTATCCTAAATCTGAGGAGTCTCATTCTGTTTTAGTAAGAGGAGAGTGAGAAAGCAAGAGTAATTCCCAGCACAGGAATGTAGGACTCGTGATAAGGGAGTAAGAATTGCATAATGTAAATTGAAGCCTAAACCAGAAAGTAAAGAAGAAAAATCAAACAAAACAACAATCAAACAAACAAGCCCCAAAACAGAATGTTAACTTTTATTCAGATCTAACTCTATTTGGTTCTTAACCTCTTTGGGTAAATGGAAGTGAAAGCAATACATGCCACTTTGCAAGAAATAGCAATGTCTCACGTTAATAGCATCCGTTTGGAACCTATATAAATTATCCAGATCGAATGAAAATGACAAACTATGTTGTAAATTGGAGGATATTACATCTTGCAAAACGATCTGGAGTATACAAGTGCATTACTATTGTTATAAATTTACTTTGGTCCAGAAACGATGTCTGATTAGCATTTCATTTGGACACTATACAATATGGCAGAGAGAAAAAAAAAATCAATAAAAAAAATTCCAAGAATATCAAGGCAATTATAGTGTTCACGTGCCATCAACTTTCTGCTCCAAGAACTTTGAAAGTTAAGCCAAACCAAACCAATGCAAATTGGTGGATTTGGAAATCCTTTTCATGACCACATTATCTTAGCTGGATTGTTAACAACTTATTTTGGAAATCCAACTAGGTGCAAAAGAGAAAGAGAGAGAAATAGAGAGAGAAATATGTCTTTATAGTTCTAATATCCTGATTCTATGAACAATTTTCAAAGCAAATTCACTTTTAAGGGCACCTCTATCAAGAAGAAAAACATCACTGCACTGCTGTCAGTGTTTCTTCACGTCAGGCTATAAATACTTAGGGAACAAGATGAAACGAAAGCTTTGCAAAGTTTCCTATCTGGTGCTGGCATTTAAGTACAGTGGTAAAGAACCTTTCAGAAAAAAACATTCATTGTAATAAAGTCCAACTGTTGTTCACTATAGGATGACCTTCATGTGTTTTGGAGTGGGGTTTATCAGGGAAGAATCACTGGATTTTGCCCTAGAGAAGAATTTTTTAGTGTGTTATTCGTTTTATATCCCCTTCTCCAACTTTGTTTCTGCTTGTTTTAATGAGGAACCTGAGAACAGGATGGACCCTCAATTAGAAATGGCAGCCAAAAACATGGTAAAGACTTCAGTATTTCCACTCTAAATTTTATGAAGGTATAAGAAATGTAGGAAAAGGACTTATTCAATAATACATCAGTTTAGCTGCCAAAATATAGGCAGATTTTAACTACTTTCATTAAAAAATCATACAGGTACTCCCTGATGAGAAAGTTAAAAGGCAACTGAACTTAGGCTTGGTTGAGAATAATGAACAATAATAAATGTTATACACACTCTGCATAACTGTTATTAGAAGAACACTTATTTAAGACATTATTTGCAGTCCTGCTTGTAACCAAAATGGGAATAACCACAAATGCAGGTCAGTGTCAGCTCCAGTAGCAGTTTGAGCTGGAACCAGGTAGTGCAGAGAAACACTGAAAACATAGTAAATAATTACAGCTTAGATGATATATTTATCCAGACGTACTTTTTAAAATATGAGACTATTGGTTGAGGGAGTTTTAATGCTTTATGAAATTCCTTGAATGAAACCTTCTCATTA
Organism: Numenius arquata; assembly: GCF_964106895.1. Lineage (NCBI taxonomy): Eukaryota > Metazoa > Chordata > Aves > Charadriiformes > Scolopacidae > Numenius > Numenius arquata. The sequence goes on from NC_133578.1 coordinate 5,045,711, forward strand.
ATTTCTTTCTGTTGCATAGGACAAATCGCTCTCCCAAATCCCATTTCGTTGTGCTTAAACTTAATCTATATTTGAAAATATCTTCAAATTAAATTTGACAATATCTTCAAACTGAATATAAAAGGACATTTTCTATGTGCAGGGGGAAGGGAGGAGTGGTATACAGAAATTACTCTCTCTGTTTTTTAACAAGATTCAGAATTTGAAACATGCCATTTTAAATGGTACTAGGTAACTTCCTGCACAGAAACCCATGAAACTTTCACAATTAACGTATCCTGAAATAGGTGTGGTCCCCAGGCCTGGTAGGAGTTTTGTAAAAGAAACCATCATGCTGGATTCAACAACAAAGTGAAGTACAAACTTGAAGAAAGGCATTCTTTAGTTAGTCCTTTCATTTAAAATCAGTTATGTTCAGGGCAAAAATATTGTATTTCAAAGGAGCCTATTATGCCTTCCCATAAACAGAAAGATCATACGTTTTAAAACTAAAGTATCATTATGTAATCAAGCTGTTGTATTATAAACTATTTTGTGGGCTCAGATGCCCAGGGCTATCTTTACAAATATTTAAGAGGTCATTATCAGGGTATGTTCTCCCTAAAACTATAATTCTTTCCTCCTGTTTTCATATGCATCTTACCATAAATGTCTGATATATAAACAATTTTTTAAAAGTTTACTAAGGGCACAAAAGTGAGGCATGAAGTCATTTAAAGAAGAAGAAATGGGTGAATGCAACAAATATAGCAATGGCAAGATAATGTGTCCGATGAGAAAAACACCACAAAACAACGTGCAAGAAAAAATAGAGTTCCACAGAAGGATCAATATTTATATGCCCGTAAAAGGAAAATCATGAAAAGTAGCAAAGAATAAAGCTGACACAGGTCCCATCCCTGGTCCAGAGAAGGTACTGAGCTGCCACAGAAGTGGGCACCAAGCAAATGTCATGTTAAATAGTTCTACCAGATAGACAAGGAGAAACAAACCTAGGAGAGACCAAACAGTGCGTGGTATTGGAAATCAATCTTAAGGACAAAGAGATAATCACTGTTGTAAAAAAATAAATCAGTTTTCACTTATCAGTACTCAGGCTATATATGTGTCTCTCTTTTACAAATGAAATATAGAGAAATATTTGGAGATGACTAAGGCTGGAAACAGTGGCAGAAGAGTTATTCCAATATTGTAAAAGCAGTAAGAGGGATGCACTTGGAGACTGGCTAGACTGACCTCAGTCCCAGACAGTGTACTTAAATAATTAATTCAGGACTCAATGAACAAATAATTCATAGCAAAATATAATTAATCCCAACCAGCATGGTTTCATGGAAAACAGGGCCTTGTCTAGCAAACTTGTTGCATTTTTTGATAGGATTGGATTTTTGACAGGTCTGGTTGATAAAGACAATGGTGCTGAAATAGTATGTTTGGATTTCCATGAGGCTTTTGACTTAGTACCACATGACATTTTGATTAAAGCACTTGCATTTTATGGAATTAGCAGGGCATATATTACATGGATTAAAAACTGGCTCAATGACAGACCTCAGAACATGGTAGTTAATGGGAGATATCAGTTAACAAGGTCATAACTGGCAGAGCTCTCAAGAGTGGAGCTCTCAGTCCAGTGCCATCTAATACCTTTATAAGCGATGTGGACAAGGAGACAAAAAATCTCTGTTGGCAAAGTAAGCAGATGACACAAAGATCAGGGAGACAGTAAATAATGATGAGAACAGGTAAAATTACAGAAGATCTTAAATGATCAGAGTCTGGTTAAATAAGTTTTCATACAGAGAAACCCAGGGTACATCCAACACTCTGGATGTAGGTTACAAAAGACTTGAGGGTTATTTTAGATAATTAGCTGAACGTGATCTCTCAGTTCAGTGCTGTAGCAGGGAGGACTAATGTCATCCCTTGAATTATAGAAAGAGGAGTATCAAACAGAAGCAGGGAAGAGATTGCACCTCTTCATGTGCTACAAATAGGATCTCCAGTAAAGCACTGTACTTGATACTGAAGCAAATAAAATGAAACATAAGATATGTGCTTCGTTGCTTCGAATTAAAGACTGGATGGAGAGATGTCCTCTCCATCGGTACTTTACACATGATTTGCAGGTACTGAACTCATGACCAGCACTGCCCAGCTGCGGAACCTGTGACAGACAAGCCTAAATTCAAGGTAGCATGAAAAAGATTTTCTTTATTCTATTATTAGTAGAAATTTATCACTGCATCAGAATTTACCAAAGGCAGAGATAGTGGGGGAAAGAAAGCAGAGGAGAAGTTGTACTGGTTCTTAACAAGCTAAGAAATGACTCTATAGAAGTTGTCTGACATGAGGTTTGGTGAACCTCTTTAGGAAATTAGCTAACAAGAAATAATTCTATGTTTGACTGCAATAATATCAAGAAGATGAGGGGCATTCCTACATAAAAAGAGAATCTCATTTTTCCTTGCGGTAATAACTTCAAGACACAATGAAAGGAGAAAAGCTTGACTAAGATCTTATTGTTTTCAAGACCCTGTAGAAACTGTTTAATGGAAGCAATTACAACCCTGAATATGAGCATTACATACTGAGAATAAGTAACAAGTGAATATGATGGATGATATACTTTATTCTGTTTCATATCACTTGATGGTAGAATTCCCACTTAGATATTTACATACAAATAAATAAGGGTAGCGACAGTACAAAGCCAGTGCAATTTAAAGCAGCACACAGTTCATTGCTACGTAGGGCCACTGTTTAATGCCTAAATCAAGCTCTCTATGCCTTCGTCGTCTTCTCTATTGTGTTGCACTGTCTTTGACATTCAAGAAGTTTATGGTTTAAAATCCCCAGGAACAGCAAGACTTAACTCGGACGGCTCCCTCTAACAAGAAACAAAACTCAGCTTTGAAGCTGTTTGTTTTGAATGAAACCATCGAACATGCAGCGCGTTCACTGTAATTTTGCCGTTACCTCCAATATATACTTTTGCCGTTCCGATAGTCCCAGTTCTTGCAGCTAAACAAAGTGACCTCATTGCTTCCCACTGTATTTTCTTTTAAACATTGGCTGGGATGATTGAGATTCAGGAATGTGGGAAAATGGATTCCCAAGCCACGTCCATCCCCTTTAATTCTGAGCTGTAATTTTTGGCTTGGCTTGAATCACAGTCATCACATTTCAGTCTGAATCTCTCTGTAAAGTGATCTTTCTTAAACATTTCTTTCACTCATCATGGGATCAGAAACAAAGCCATTCTAGTCTTTCAGCGAAACACTTACAAACGTCTTTTTACAGCGACTCACAAGAGCTGAATTTCCTTTAAAAATGTTTGAAAAAGAGGAGGTTTTCATTGCCTGATTGTCCTCTTTGTGAATCTTGTCATCTGTATGCCATGAGCTACAGCTATTTTAATCTGTTTTTGTTTGCAATCCATTTGGTGTCCGCCCAAGAAAATGCAGGTGATTCTAATTAACTTACTGCTGAAGATGTGGAAAAATCTCAATTGTGCTACAGAAAATTATACACTTAAAACCTTCCCTCTATTATTTATAACGGCTTATTAATGAAAATGATTACATGAATACATTTACCACCTGATTCATCTTTGTTCACTTTTTAAATCAACAAGGTTTATGCTAAAGGGGAAAAAAATCCCTACTAAATACAGACCTCAAGTACACACATCAACTCGCTGGTTTTTATGGACTGGCAGTTTAAAAGGAAATAACATTGTCTTACTTTATGCAACACAGTATAATATCTGAAATTACCAAATGTTTGGAAATAGGAATTCTCTCTCTGTAACACGTTAGTATTTAATTTTGTGAATGCTTATTTCTTTTTTGTTTGCTTGTTTTCTCTTTTAATACCTCCTTCACCACTCCTATTTGCTCTCATTTGCTGCAGTTACTGCTTCTCACATATGGATCAGTAGGTCCGTTCTGACCAATGTTTAATTTATTTGGAATAAAATAGGATTTCTATGGTTCTCTGCTACTTTATCATGCGTACTTTTTTCCCAGCTTGAGCAAAAAGGTCTTTCAGGAGTACCAGGAATCTTCGAAAGTCCTTCATCAGTAATTCTTCTGGGATACAAGCAGCTTCATGTCCCCAGAGATGGGCAGTTTCCCTCTCTGGAGTTGTGGCCATACGACACTACGGTGAGTGACAGAAGGGAATTTCAGGCAGAGAGATTTGGGTCATTTGTAGGCAAGTCAATAGATGTTACATACTAGCACTGAGTATTTTCCGCTAGGTCCAGCTACCAATGGGCAGTTTGCTACCTTCCCTCAGTTACCATTTCTATTATTCAGTGCCGTGCAATATAGGCCGTGATAGTCTAATTTGAATGTGATGACAATGTGGATAATGGAGTTTATTTTTAGGAGAATGAAAGCCTGAATAAAGGTTATCATTTTAGGAGGAGCTGACGATGGAAAAACTCATCCACTGTGTGACATGATCAGAACAGCTGGGGATGAAATGTGGAGGGTGGGGGAGAAGAGAGCCAAGGTATTTTGTGTGTTCAAGAAATGTATACAACATTGCCATTTCTTATATCCCAGCTGTGCCTGTTAACTTCTGGAAACATGTAAAGCTCAGCAATAAAGCATACTTGACTGATATTTACTGCAATGTGTATTATAAGACATTTTCTGTCACACATTACGTTCTGAAAGAGTTAAGTAACATGAAAAATACAGGCTCAAGATTATATCTGTCATGGATGAAAATACTACATTTATGCCTCATTGTAATCCATTCATTGGTTTATGGACCCCGAGCCCTCCAGGGACTGTCACAACTCCACATGATACTGCTGAGAGCTGTATTTTGCTTTTGGATTTCTGATTTAGCTGAAAGAAGTTTAAAAGCACATGTAGCCTGACAACTCCCTATTGGCTATACAACTGAGGAGGGTCAAGAGCATAAACTATTCCAGCAAAAGCCAGCTGTAACTTATGCTCACTAAACTGGCTGAAGATCTGCCTGTTACAGACAGTAGCATACAAGAAATTTATGCATTTTGCTAAATCCTCCCCCTTTGGTTAAACCGTGCTTCATTTGGGGATCCATCATCACCGGCATCACGCCTGTGTTTTTTTGAGCAGCATCAGAACACTGGGGGAAATTGCACTTTGGGGGGTCTAACTCTCCTCTTAGGACTATATAGGACTTTCAGTCAGGTCCACTGACATCAGAAGGAACTGTGGTTAAAAGCTAAGGGACAGATACAATTCTCCAAGCATCCCTGACTCCCAATGCTGATTTTAAAGATAATTTAGTGTGCAATGGGGACAAATCTTTTTTCCCCGTCTTTCACAATAGCGAGAGATTAAATTAGACCTCAGTAATGTCACCTCCCCATCCTGACTAGTACTGCTGCTTATTGGACTTGTAATGGGTGGAAATGGAAGAACTGTACATGTGGGCACACATAATCTTCAGCCAAAATGGGTAAGGAGTTTGCATTTTCTGGACTGTAGTACCTTTGCTTGGCAAAGAGAAATATATATATATTTAGTAGTAGTGACTGGGATAGGAAATTTAGGATGGAATAGGGATATTTAGGATGGAAACGGAAAGTCACAGGACTGCTTCTTCCATTATTCCTTGGCTTTTTAGCGGTAGTCGAGGAGCCCGGATAGGCCCGATAGTCTTCTAACAGATCCTTTTTTCACTTGACAGACTGCAGCTATGCTCTGTTCAAGCTGAGATGTCTCAAGGTTATCTACCTTGCCTTCAGGAACAGGTCATGCCCAACCATCTGTGGGCATTTCCTACAGCTGTTGGGAATTGCTGGGTAGTGGATGCGGATGCAGCATTTAACTGCTGTAGTTCCACAACGGTTGAAGAAATACCACTTTTAAAAAAAAAGGACTTGTTTCGTTGCATAACACAGAAGCCTGTATCTGTTTCTTATGGTTAGAAATTAGACATGCTTGGTTCTGGGTTTCCAGCAGAAGGAATGTGCAGAACCCTACTCTATAAATGGAGTTTGGGCTCTCATGTGCAGTTGGTAATGGTCTTTGCTTATTCGTATCGCACTGTAGGCATCTATCTTTGTATTTTCTTGTTATCTTTAAGTGGGAGAAAACATTTAAAAATCAGAGTCTTTAGTCTGAGGCACACTATCAGTCACCTTTGGGTGTTACAGACCATGCCTGTGTGGAGAACACAAAGGCACTCCTGGAAGATAAGTATTCATATGGCTATCTAACACCAACTTACTGAATGCTTAGCATTGCATATCTGTTTTACATATAAATATGATAAGACAAAGGTGTGTGTGTGTATATGTGTACACATAGATAACTTTTAATTGAATAGTATCTTTCCCAGTGTACATTGCACACTTTAAAGATATAATAATAATTAAAATCATGGGATTCCACCAAATGTTCTTACACCTTCTTTTGTGTGACAAACCTCTAGTCTAAAAAGTGAGCAAAATTTTCCTGTTTTTTGCAAAAGTCGTATTTAGTCTTATGAAGCAGTGACATTAAGCAGTACTATGTGGAAAAATATAAATGTTAGTTTTAATATGACAGAAGCTTATCATGCCTAGCTGTTTTTACATGTTTTTTCCCCATCTTAGCTGTGGGACTCTGCAGTTATATATATTCTTTTTCCTGTAATTCCCACTACACTTAATGAACCCAAACAGATTCAGGTAACTTAAAAGCCTTTTCTTTCTGCTTCCATTTAATTTGGGCAAAATTAGAACCATCACCAAAGCCACAGTTAGCAAAAAATGTAGTCAAGATATCTACAGAAAACATAAAAATCCTGAACTGGGTTAGAAAGAGTGATAAGTACCAAAACTTAATAGACTAGTGCATACTTCCTTGCTTTGACAGAAGCAACTCCATAGTTTTCATTTTATGGTTTTGACGTGCATACTATGGTATACTACATTAAAATAGCACAAAACTTGTTTATAAATTGCTCAGGAATTCCTGAAAGGAGGTTGTTTAAGTATAGTCTGAAATGGAACAAATTGCTTTCTACTTTGAAATATGCAAAAAAAAAAAAAAAAAAAATCACAACGAAATACAAGTAATATAACTGAAACGTAACTGAGACATACAGGAGAAGAAACGAGTTACTGGCAATAAAATGCACTGGGTATCTGTTAGCTGAATTTTGGGTGAAATAAATGCATAAATATCAGTATCATTTGATACTTTCATGCAAGACGATTATTTTAAAATTTGAAGCTACAGGAAGAATTTTGATTTGAATCGTTGTCTTTGTATCTTAATGCTGACTGTGACATGGAGTGATGCTAGGAAGGTGGAAATCCAATCTCATCCCTTTTACTAGAGTTCACACAGACCCTCTGGTATCTCTGAAGCCTTGGAAAGGAGAAGTTGGCATACGCTGCTTTCCATATCTAATTTCCTTCTTTGGTGGAAATTCCAGTGATTATTAATGACGTTCACTATAGAGACACCCAAGACAGTTGCAAAGTTTCTAACACAAACTCTTACTGTAAGCTGTGCTCTTTGCGTTTTTGACATATGACATATCAGAATACAACAAATGCAACCGAAATAGAAATAATACAAGAAACTTTTGTGGATGATTTCTAGTGTGCAAATTCAGTTACTTTTCAAACACTGATATATCACGACTGTTTGCAAAGTATCTAAAAAGATTGTGGTTTTGCTCGGAGATGGTAGAAGTGCTCCATCACTGGATCAGTGCTATTTATGACCAGAGAGTAGCCACTGCTGTGGGGATAGCTTTGCAGGTCATAGATCAGGGCACTAAATAAAGCAGCTTGTGAGCTCCTCTGTTTCAGTGGTAAAGTAGGAAAACCTGACTGCCTAAAGAGCACCCTTCCAGCATCTTCCACCTTCTTTTTTTGGGTTCAAGTTAGGCTCATAGTTTAGCCGGCCTGGAGAATTTGAATGATTTTGTTTTCAGTGGTCAGAGTAGATGCTCAGCTTGCTCAAAGTTAAGTTTATAGGCTAAGTGAAAGCAGTTTTCATTAGAAGAGGAAGTATCTTATCTTTCTGCTAAGGTTTATTAAAAATATGTAACACCTGATAATTTAACACTGAATGAGTGGCTGCTAAATTTCCCCCTCTCTCTGCCTCTCTCTCACACACACACACACATCTACACAAAAACACAGGAATGCCTCTCGACTGCCAAACTATGTGCCAAGATTTTGTTCACTTTAATCTCAATCATATGAGCTAGAGAACCATGAAACAAAGTTTCTACCAAGTATGCTGACAGATTTTTAGTTCTAGTGGCTCCACAGGGCATCACTACAAGTACACTAAGAAACTTTTCTTATTAAAGATTTCTGGGCTGATCCGTTTTCCATTTAAGTCAACATGAGCAGTATCACCATAAAGAACTCAACACTAGCTAACTGATACCATACACTCATCAAAATTATTTCATTTCTAAGCAAACAAAAAGTTGTGGTACCTCCAACACCATTATGTGGTTACTGCTGGCACAGGAAAGCCATTTGGTGGCAGCTACTTTGGTGTGTTATGTCATGTAACCCCATGTCAGTTCAGGACTGACAAATCTAAACATATGGTTCGAAATATTGGGGGGAATTTTTACTGGGAAGATAAGTTAGAAGCATGGAATAGCTCCTGTCTTTTGAGGACTTCCTGATTTTCTGAATGAAGACATATCTGAGAAACACCACCACCCTACCCTTGATTTGATGGGCTCCTCAGTGATTTTAAGAGCCTCAGGATTACCTGTAAATGGCCCATAATCTGGGCAATTGAACAACTTGTTCTTTGTTTTTAAATCCTGAGAGAAAATCTGGGTATTTACATTTCTGATGCAAAGGCATAAAGCTTAAGGCCCTGATCCAACAAAACACTGAAGCATTTCCTTAACTGTAAGGAACAATCATTGACTGAAAAACAGATCTAGAAGTCCCCACTTGTGTTGGTGGACAGAGGTTGGTATCAGTATAGACTGAAAAAACTTATATCCATTAAAAAGTAGAATAAACACAAGAAAGCAGTTTCTAATAGCAGTGTCTGTTTTCCAGGGATTTCAGTTCTTTGAAAAACATCATCTCTGACACACACACACAAAAAAAAGGTGCATGAAGGGATCATGAAGAGAGAGCAGGATCAGGCTGGCCGGAGCTACGAGGATCCAAACGATACGGTTCTGTTGTGTTATGAAACAAAACCAGCCAACATTTTGCTCTCATTTACATATATGCCATTCCTCCCAAACCAGGGAGCATTGTTCGTCTGTGCGAAGCCAAAAAGAAGTTGGTTTGCTGTATAATTACATCCATGATCTGTGAGGATCCTGATTATAATAAAACAATCTGCTAAGCGAATATACAACTGGAGATCTTTAAAAGACTTGTTAATTCCTTGGGGGTTTATCATGCAGTAGCTAATTTAGGGACAAGTCAGTTACTAGATTGCTAACGGTATCAGTTTCATAAATTCAGGGGAGTAAAATGAGCTGAAAAATCTTCTCTTAAAGAAGTGAAACCTTAACATAAAGCCTCCTTTTTACGCTGCCCTCTTGCTTCGCCTTCTGCCTTGCTCCTGAAGCTTTCTGTTGGTGCAATTTCTCTCACTTAGGTATCAATCCCATTAGACTGCTATATTATATGGTTAAAACACTGATGTAACACAAGCTGCTACAGCAAATAATTGAAGTAATAAAATACAACTGCAGTTATTTGCTCACTTGAATTGCAGGCAGAAAAAAAAGGAGACAGGGTTTTTTTAAGCTGACCCCATAGTGTTGCATACAGACAGCAAAACTTTTTTTAATGTGTTTTCTTTTATTGCTGTAAAACTTTTTTGAAAAAAATATACTGTAGTTGTAGTAATTTATTTTTTTTTTCCACAGGAAAAGCAATTAGTCTACATTGTGGAATTATGCCTTCATAATTTTATTTAAAAAACGTAACTTCATTTTTAAGCAACTGGGATGTTGAAAGAATCTGAAACTACAACTACCTCTTTTTTTTCCCCTGAAGGAACTTAATGGACTTAACTTTTTTGTGTGTGCATGTGTGTGTGAACATCCCCTCTAGGCCAAGATTCATTTTGTCAAGTGTTCGCCCAAAGTGTTCTATTAATGGCTGAACTGTAAAGTCTGACTAAATGGGGTTTGCAGTGGAAATACTGCCAGCTCCTTGTCTGTGATGGCATGTGTACTGTACTAGGGCATAGTGCCTCCCATCCTCGGTTTATTCAGGAGGAAAAGAGAGGATTTCTGTGTCTATCTTTTGCATAGCTAGAAGGTGGATACCCTCATGCGTGAGCTTCCCTGAATCTGACTCTGGCCAGGGGGTATGTCAGGACCTTCATTTTCTCATTGGCACACAGCAAGCACCAGAGACAGTCAGTTGGCTTTGAATTTCTCCGGACTTTTTGTTTCAGCGTGTACAAATGTCAGCTGCTTGATTTACAAAGTATATTAACATTATTTCAATACCTAGAAAATTGTTGTTTGATTCTTTTTTATTTCATAGGTTAAGTGGTTTATTTTATTTATTAAGCCTATTGAAAAAGATTTTATGGAAAATTCTGAAGACAAAATGCCCTGTTTCCTTCTACATGTTCACTAATAGATATATTATACAATGCTAGAAAAAGGCAAAAGGCCAAACTCATCTCTGGTGTAATTCCAGTAAAAGCAATAAAATTACACAAGGCATGAATTTGGCCCAGGCATTGTAAATGTTACTCTGGTGCACACTGAGTGTCTGCTTGTTGTTACTGGCAAGGCTTAAAATACAAATCCCCCTTTTTTCATAGAAATGGATGCATTTCTCTGGAACAGATTAATCAATGAACCAGGTATCAGGTAACTATCACAAAGACGGCAATCGGTTCAAATGCCTGCCTTTTTTAATGGCTTTTTCTTCTTCTAACTAGCTTACAGTCTCTGCTTTCAAATGTTTTAAATATATATTTATTTTCTTTTGTGCATTGTCATTGCAAGATTTTTGTTGTTTTTTTTTTTTTTTTCATTCTGCTGTTGTCTCCTTTTCTCTAATTTGTCTTGTATGCCCTTCCGTGATGTTTCCTGTTGACACTTCTTGATATTTTTTTCTAACTCAGAATGTGGCTTTCTAGCAGACACAGAGGCCCCAGAGTGAATACCCTTCAGAGCCAACTCTGACTTGGACCTTGCACAACGCTATTAACTGGCTCCTGCTCTAAGAAAGGTGGCTATAGTGGGATTGCCTGAGCCTGAAGACAGAAATGGTTGAGGAAAGCTTGCCAATATCTCTGCACTAAATTCAACCGCTCTTAATTTCTACTCAAAAGAATAACAATAATAATTATATAAAAAAAAAAAAAAAGGCAAAACACTTTAAATCACCAACTTACAAGGGCTTTTCTCAGAACTTTGTTGCTTTGTATTGCATTCATCTGTATGTTTAATTTTATGCTTGGTGGCCACTTTAAAGTAAACATAGTTCAATGCCCTCAGAAACAGTTTTCTTCAGCCCACTAGAATTCCCTGGAAAAAGGCTTTATCTGCTGAACTGCTGGATATTTGTGTGTGTGTATAATTTTTTTTCCTATCAGTTTGTTTTGCTTCCTTTTTTTTTTTTTCCCCTCTAAATTCAGTGCATATAAAAGTTGGGAGCAGAAGCCTCCTTGGAACAAGATAGAATCATAAAAGGACTTCAGGAATCTCATCACAAGCTAAACAGTACAAATTGCACATTCTTCATGGAAGTATTAGCTTTTAGTGCGTGCCTGGATCCAAGCATAATAGATTATCCCAAAGTGGGAAAGAATGAACAGTACAAAATTAGCAGAACTGGGAGCTCAGATCATTTGCTGGAGCAATATGATCTCCGTCCTTTCAGGGTACTGAATTCTAAAGCCACTGGAAACAGCATGTAAAATTATATCAGGGTAAGCAAGGAAGCATGTGTAGGCCTGGGAGAAGGAAAAAAAAATGTTTGGAAAATACCTTTCCAGAGGAGAATAAGTACTGAAAATCAGTGAATGAACTTGTAGGAAACAAACTGCTATTCATGAACAGTTTCTTGCTCGGAGGATAGAAATATGCTAAAAGATATGATAGAGAGAAAACACAAATAAAATACATTTCAGTGGTTATTCAGGGGCCAACTGCTGTTTGGGAATAATCCTGCACTCAGACAGAAATATAAAACTGCACAGGATAGGTCAGTCTCCTGAGGTTTCCCTTCTTCTCAAGGAAAACTTGCCAGAACAAATCCTTTATGCCACCGGCTGATGGGTTTGGTCTAATCGTGCTGGGAAGTAGCCCAGGAACACTGTACATTTGGTGGAAGCTCAAAGATGGTGGTGAACATACTCTGGCAAAACTACCCTGTATTTTCCCACTGCCTTCCTCAGGTCCTCAGGAATGAGACTAAAGTATTTTTGAGAACCAAATACATAGAAGATAGTGCTTAAGCTAAATACACCCTGGAGAAGCAAGTCGCTGAACACAAATCTAATAATATGGAGTATTAAAATATATATAGGGATATAAGCTGCCAGAGGTTGTTTATAGTGGCTATTAATGCATACCTTGGCTGCACAGGCTTCATGTCTTCCGCCATCCTCACTGTGCTCCTATAATCCACTAATTACACAGTACCAAAATTAGTGATCCCAGCATGGGAGACATCAGCTTTAGGAGGTGTTTGGGAATTCTTTTTTTTTCTTCAATTCTTCTGAGGTGTTTTCTTCCATTAGAAAATAAGATAGCACTAAACTGTTTTAAAAACTCATTTTTTTCCTAGCTACATAAATATACTCACAATACTTTATATTTTTAAAACTCATTTCCTCTTTGCTTAACTCCTTAAGATAAGTGAACTCTTCTCTATGTAAACTTCCTACCAGAATACTGACTACCTTTTAAGAGGTATATGATTTAGAAGGTAATGAAATATCACTTTCTTTTTTTCTTTTTTTTTTTTATAAATAGGTTTTAAAGTGCTTTTAGCTGCACTTTAGCTTTTAGATTAAGAGATAAAACTGATGAAAGGGACACAACCTTCTGTCACAGGGCAGCATGGCATTTGGGAGGTGAGGTAGTTTAAAATACCGTTTTTATCTTCATTTCTCTTCATTGAGATGACTGTATTGCTTTACTACATCCCATAAGGTACTTTATCTTTGCTCATAAAGGCATTTTCTTCCTTAAACACTGAATGTTCTGCAGTATGAAACTTTGTGTGTGTGCGTTTCTGCAATGATATTCTGCACAATCAAATCACAGCTAATTAAAGCCAAACTAAGTCTTACTTTTCAGTGTTTTGGGGTGTCAAACTTCAGCCACCTTTGAAAAATCTGATTTTCAGAGAGCGAGCACATAAAACTTCTTTCAAAACCAAGCCTTTAAGTGTCTGATGGCGACTTCTGAAGTCCTACCCCAGCAGATCAGCCCCCAAAACCAAAAACCCTACGCTCCGGGCTTTTTTGTTACTGCTCTTATTTAACATGGTTTGTCCACTGGGGCTCAGAGCAAGGAAACCCAGTAAATAATACATTGAACAAACAGAGAAGATAACAAAAGGAAATAGTTAAGGTACTATAATAATTTTAGCCATTCTTTTTTCAGGTCACTATAATCTGCCCAAAGATAACTAATTGTTCAAAGTAAACATTCCACTCCGACCACAAAAGGAATCCATTACACAAACATATAATTCACAGTCATTTTTAGTGGGTTGTAAACAGTTTGGAATGAGCATAAAATGGGACAAAAATCAAAGTGAGCATTTAGAAATGAAAAAGTGTTTGCTACAAAAGGTCAGTCCCTTTACTTGGCAAACTATGTAGAAAAGCCTGGGAAAATGTTGAACACACAAGCAGTAAGGGAATTTTAAAGCCAACAACCTCCCTGTTTCTTTAAACAGACATCGGAACCTATAACTGGATCCTGTCAAACAAACGACAGCAAAAAAACATAACAGCTGCTAAGAAGTAAAGTTGAAAGATAAAGTTTTCTAAGCTAAGAACCTTCTCAGAAGTGGACTAAAGGTCTTTCTTAAATCTTTAAGCAAGGTTATGGATCCCAGGGTGGCTTTTAGGCATGGAATCAAATATGTAATTTTGTGTATCATTCCTGTCAGAGCATCCTGTGCTCCAAGAAAAGCAACAGAAAACAATGTCTGCAATGTCCAGTTTAGAATGGAAACGGTACCTGTAATCATCAACTTTGCTGCCTGCAGTGTCATTTTTCAAGTCATTTACACTGATTTGAGAACACTAGCTTGGATTTGGGAATGGAGAGAGAAAATGAAGGACGTTTCCAAAGAGAGATGAAAGTTAAATTATATTTCCCTGGAGCATTAGTACTGTATTCCTTTACAAAACCTAAACTACACTGGATACCCTCGATAGGTTTAGGATACTGACTGCTTGGGGTGTTCATTTACTCTGTCATTAGACACACAGACAAATGATCATCCCTGGAAAAGAGTTTAGTATCAAGACTGTTTTCACACGATAAAACATTACTTTGAGAAGTATTGGATGGCATTTTGTTTAGGTACCGTGCAGACCGATATTTTTATTTTTTTTAATGCATTCTACTCGTGCCTTTCACATATTTGAAAAAAAAAATGCAAAAAAAAAAAAAAAAAAACCCCCGCCAGCACTTTTAAAGGGTCGTGGATAACAAAATAAATAGGCGACTCGAGAAATGACTTGAAATAATATCTGGCCTAGAAACACCAAAAAATCTTGCAATGGGACCCACCCTTGGCAGGAGCGCAGAGCGTGAGAGTTATAGTACACTGGGAGGATTGTCCCAGGCTTTCCTTGCTGCACCGCTCAGCCCAGGGCTGGGGCTACCTATCGGACACTTAAAACATGGAATACAGATTGAAAAAAGCAGCTCATCAGATAGCCCCAGAAAACCTTGAGGTACATCCAAGGAAGGTGTTGATGGCAAAGTAAAAGACTACACAGAAAAACCCAAGTAATACATGGTTCCACGAAAAGCTTTCCCTCTGAGTCCCTGAAAAAGTAGAAAGTGAAGAAATGCTAGAAATCTTTGAGTAGCCACTGTATTTCTTCAATGTGGTCATTGCATGGTACAGAATAATTCTCTTAGCCTCACCAGCTCATATACCTGGGAGGAGTTTTATATTTAGGATATTGCATTAGATAGCAAGGGTGCAACACTAATTGCCTAGATTCTATTGACTTCAGTTGCACAGGTCTGTATCGCTAAATACTCGGAACAAGAAGTTAATCAAAAATTATGAATGAGTAAATAATGCAGGAAGAATGAAGAAAAAAACTGACTTTGTATTTTTTATTTAAAAAAAAGAGAATGTGACAATTGCCTTGCAAGTTTACAAGAACTGGCACATTTTTATTGACTCTCTTTATTAAACGCCACTACTATCTCTGCAAGATGGTTGAGTAAATGGAGAAAGACCTCCTGCCTCCCGGTCCTATTTCAGTAACTACAAATAGCGAAAGAGGCTGAAAAAATGGAATTCACTCTTGAACAAGTGAATCCTTGTCGGATAGAGAAATATGCATTATGGTGTGAGAATTTTTAGACTAAACCTTATAAAGCACCTCTGTCCTGCAATGGTGAATAAGTGAACAGTAGCCTCGGGGATAAATGACCAAAATATGATCTAAGTTGGAGCAAATAATTTCAGAATAATTCCTTTGATTTCAGTGCAGATATTAATTTAAAAATAGTGTAACTGAACAGGAAATCTTGCCAACAGTTAATGACTCTCTCTACATTTTTAATCTGTGGGAGAGTATTGCTACAGATGACTATTGTATGTAACCTCATCTACACAGGAAGATGTACTAATTAATATGGTTTATTTAGATCACTGCTAGACTTTCTATGCACAGTGAAAATGTTTTAAAAAAAATTTAAAAAATCAAATAGAAAATCAATAGGTAAATAATAATTAAACCCATGGGCTGATAAATAAGAACACAAACGATCAGCAAAGTATGAATGTTTTGTAAGTAACATTTAGGATTAGTCTCCTAAGGTCTTTTTGTCTAATAATCCTTTATCTTATATGAAGCACGCAAGTAACATTTTTGGTACAGTTACAGTATGTAGATGATATATTTTCTAAATAGGAAAAAAAGCTTTTCTACAACAGCCAATATGCCAGCTGTACGGAGTATCTAGGCCATCTTACTAAGACTATGAAAGTAAACATACAGTTTTCATTAAATGTGCCTTTCCCATAATTGGTACATAAGTATTTCCCATGACTCTGCAGTTGAGTATCTTGGCTGGAGGCATATCTGGCCATTAAGAGGAGGGCTTCAGATCTGTTGAGTCTCAGCCATGCCGGGAGACTTGGCACCTCCACATACTGCTTCCTAATACCAACCCCGGTATAAAATGTCATCAGAAGCTTGCATAAACATTGGACTTAGCTTCACATAAATTACTGCTGTCCTGAGATAGTTTATGCCAGAACTTAGTAAAAACAACACTTTGAGTAAATAGAATGTGAGTAAATGCAAGCATCTTAATCCAAGAAAATAATAATAGAAAAAACTGTATATCAAATATAAACTCATAAATACAGTGATAAAATGAAATTTTTGTCTCATGCCATATGATTAGCTTTTATTTACATACTAAGCTGACTAAAAGCGGTAGACTTCTCTGAGTCACAGCAAGTTTGAAGAAAACACAAGAACAATAATGCAATACTCCAAAGGATGAGCTCCTCTGAAGAAACAGTGATATTTTCATTTTCTTCCGTGAACATTTCTCTGATAATCACACAGACAATAAACATCTAATTAGGTTTCTTGGATTTTTCTATTACAGTTCAGCAGTGCAGAGACCTCTGGCCTCATTTCTCCTGGAGGACTGGTCAGATAGCACAAAACATCTATGAAATATCTAGTGCATCTTTTGGAGAACCTGTGCTAAGATCATAACCGAACAGTCAATTAGACACGTTCTGCATGGCGTGGCACTTTTATAATCTAATCTCTGCCTTTCCTTTTCAGGTTCTGAATTTCTCCTCACAATTCCTCCTCTATTAATAGTCACTTCACACATTTCTCCCCTTTCTTTGTCTCTTTTTTTTATCCAGCCTCCAGCCTTCCTCCAAAAAACCAATGCTACTATCTCCCCCTACCGAACGATCTCCAGTTTGTTACTCTCTGACTTCCTGCCAACCATTCTGGGAATAATAATATCCCAGCGCTCTCTTTGCTATATAATTAAAGCATGAATTTCCCAGAGTTTGAAACTCTGGGGTAGTTTTATTGCACCTTTCACTATAAAACCAGGTAACAAAGATGGAATTAAAATAGCTTTTTCCTTTGTGGTTAACGGTCTAGTATCTTTTTATTTTTCATTGGTTCTCTTGTTCTGAGACTCCAGTATATGGCAGTGACAATGGGTTCACCCAGCCTTATTCTGAAAATAAATTTTCTATCTTTTGCAAGATATATGTTTCCCCAGATCCCTGGAACAAGTTGTAAACTTGTAACAGATGGTGATGAAGCCTCACATTTTTATACAATACATTTTAAGATTCTGCATCTACCGCATGTACCTTCCAAAGAAAATGACCTTCAATGAGAGAAGATACACTCTGAAGAAAGGAAGGCAGGCAATCGAGTTAAACACATCTTTTTATACCATAAAAATTGTTCTTATTAAATGAATCAAAACTTTTAATGAGGATGAATACTCATTCCAATATTCTTACGATATTATGGCTTTTAAAAATAACTCTAAAAAACTAGACACCTGCAAGTATTAAAAAAAAATACGGTCACACCAGAATAACATTTATTTTGGTTGAATATAGTTCAGGACTTAGGAAAAAGTATTGGCATTGCACTCACTAGAGACTTCAGAATGAAAGTTACTGACATTTTATTGATGTCTAGCATTTGCTTACCCAGAGAAAGACTAAACCAACATGTCAAACAAAATATAAGGAATAATCAGCATGAATGGGTTCTATTAGTGTCTTATCATATAAATAAAATGAAGATACAGAATGTGGTATAGTTCAGTTCATAACTGTATTATAAATTGAACTGTCTGCCTACCCTGGCAATTTGAGCAGAGTTACAAGGTTAAAGTTTTGATTAGCAATAGATTAAAAAAAAAAGTAAAAAAAAGTGTTTAATATTAAGGTACTCACCTCTTCTTTCAACAGCTTTTATACAGAGTCTTACAAACTGGGGAACCGTAGATTTCTCATGCTCACAAACAACATGCAAATGAGAGCCAAAAATTTGATCTACATTTGGAAAAAAAGAGGAAAATACATTAAGGCATATTAGTAGTAGTGGTATTTTTCTTTCTTCTGAGCTTGCATGTTAATTAAAAACTCAGCTATTGAACATGGACAGACAAAGTTGGAAACGAAGCTTTTCTGAGCCTTAGTGGTGGTTAACTTCTGCCACAGAACCAAACCTCTCAATACCTGCTGCCTGTAGCACCCAGATACTTCCCCCAGGCTCAAGTTTCAGTTGCCATTTAGACCTTGACCTTTCTAAGGCTTGGAGGTCTCTGGAGTTTGCTTGCATCTGCCATAAGAAAGTGTAGGCTATTCTAGAGATACAGCTCCATATCTTGTTGAATCCAAAATCCTGCATGATATTAAGTGATGGTCCAACCTTGAAACTTATATTACCAGGTAGCCTGTCTCTTCCATTCATATGGAATTTCATAGAGTACCATAGGGATAAAAAGGCTTCATTACTTTGCATCATTAGGACTTAGTACAAGGTCATCTCATCTTTACAAGAAGGGGTTTTTGTCACCAAATTACCTGTTAAAAAAATAGGATGTACTAGACCTCTGTTGATGAGGATCTTAGACCAAGTTTAACTTGTGATTTGTCTTGTTTCTCTGATGAATAATCATTTAAGTAGATGATGCTACCTTTAAGTTTTTTTGATTTTAAAGTTTTGAGTAACTTTGAATGTTGATCTTAAACATATTTGTATAAGCAGATTAAACTCCTCAGATTACTAATTAGCTTCCTCCACCTCATTTCCACTCTATATGTTTGAGAAATTATGAAAAGAGCAATCAGTAATGGGGATGTTGTCAGCTAGAATCAAAATGAATCAAATAGATGAGAGAAACTACTCAATAGGAGCCAGTTAAATGCTGAAACAATAGGAGTGTACTACCATCATTTATCTGAAGAGACAGTCTCCATAGAGCATTTCAACAGAGTACTACATTTTGGAAATTGGCATAGAGGCTTTGAAAATCTTTTGTGTAGATAGCTGAAAGGTGCTAGCACAAGCCTGGTCTCTGCACAGCAAACTCAACAAGCACGCTCACTTCCAGAACAGCAGGAGCTTCTGCTGTCCTCTACAGCTCCCACGGCACTGGATATTTCCTCCATAGTCAGTCCCATCAGAGAACAGAATCATAGAACAGTTTGGGTTGGAAGGGACCTTTAAAGGCCATCTAGTCCAACCCCCCTGCCATGAGCAGGGACATCTTCAACTAGATCAGGTTGCTCAGAGTCCCGTCTAACCTGACCTAGAACATTTCCGGGGACGGGGCATGTCCCACCTCTCTGGGCAACCTGGGCCAGTGTTTCACTACCCTCATTGTAAAAAATTTCTTCCTTATATCTAATCTAAATCTATCTCCTTTTAGTTTAAAACCATTACCCCTTGTCCTACCACAACAGGTGCTGCTAAAAAGACTGTCCCCATCTTTTCTGTAAGCCCCCTTCAGGTACTGGAAAGCTGCTATAAGGTCTCACCAGAGCCTTCTCTTCTCCAGGCTGAACAACCCCAACTCTCTTAGTCTGTCTTCTTAGGAGAGGTGCTCCAGCCCTCTGAGCATCTTCATGGCCTTCCTCTGGACTCGACTCAACAGGTCCATGTCTTTCCTGTGCTGAGGGCCCCAGAGCTGGAGGCAGAACTCTAAGCGGGGGTCTCACCAGGGTGGAGCAGAGGGACAGAATCACCTCCCTTGACCTGCTGGCCACGCTGCTGGGGATGCTGCCCAGTTATCTTACACCATAAGCAGTTTGAGTGCTTCTTCCTCCCAGCAGCGCATCTTTTTCTCACTAACAGGCAAACCTCACTTGTTTATTTTCTACTTTACAAGGAGCTTCAATCGCCTATCTCTAATCACTACTATTTCTTACTAAGCTTAGATTTCAAGAGCAAGTCGTTTGCCTTTTCTTTCCTAATAGCCCAGAGTAGGGAACAATCAGGGCAACACAATGGGGTGCATAGGATAGTTTGGACTTCTTGATATGTAATTGGGAAAGTTAATTCCAGCACCTCTGGATCACATGCATCCCAATGCATGTGATCTGCATTCTGGTAGAGTACATCAAAGCCTGAATTTAAGTTAGTTGGAGTTTCGGCTGCAGAAGGGATGGAGTTCTGGGTTCACAGAACTACACTGAAGAAGGTTGTGTGCATGTGTGGCGTTAAGCATTAGCGAACAGTCTGTTACATGTTTTGGGGTTATGTTTCTGACAAAGCACAGTCTGGTTACATTTTCTTCATAAAACATTTATAGCTGCCTTCAGTGGTAATTATATATACAGAGATTTATGATTAAAATGTACTAGCACTTCCTCTTTTGACATCTTAATTGTTTTTTAAAATTTTAGCAAAGACCTGTCAAATCCTTTGCATAATATGGAACGGTCTCCAATGTAAATTATGTTAAAAAGAAGTAAAAATGTATCTTATTTGGTGGACAAAGACACTTGTAAACAATTTCAGAAGCAAAACAGGCAAAGAACTGCAGTGTGCTTAGATGGTAATACGTGAAGAACTGAAACAAAATTAAAGCATGGGTATTAGAGCAGCTTCTCTTCTCTATTATAACAACTTTATAACCAACTTCCAGGATTATTTTGCAGTTACTCTTTCAAACCCCAGTATGAATGCAGAATATGTGGCATTCCTGGGAGGAAATTAAGAAATTGCAGTTCTTACCTAATCCATTACTTCTCTTTTCTGGGTGCAGATTCTTTACCTTCAGCAAAATGTTTAACCTCATTTTATATACCTTTCAGTATATGGATATAGTCACATTCTGTATCCTGTAGTTAAGCTTTAAAATGCCTTTTCTTTAGAAAATAGGCACTCAGGGTTTTTGTCTTGAATGGAAGGGGCAGCAAATCAGCATTAATAGTTGCTGGGCACCAAAAGAAACTACAGTAAAACAACATCACAGAACAGCTTTGGATTTTTTTCCCCCTTCTAGAAATTCATGAGCATTTATAAGTACATGATCTCATGAGTCATCCAAATACTCTGAATTCTGGGTACGCCTGAACCGCAAAGTCCGTGACTCTCTCTAGTCAATTGATTTTTTGCTGGATCTGTTTCTGTACATAAACATGGGAATGGCAGTAGTTACAACTGCCATATTTACACTCTTAGAGGTCACAGGGATAGTTGAGGAAAACTCAGTTAAGCTTTGTTTGTGCAGGATTTTGAAAACAAGGAATTACAGGAATGGCAAATTACTAACTTTTGTGAACTAGCTTTATGTGTAACTAAGATTAAAATATTATTCACTTATTCTTTAATACGTATGTATTCATATTTTAAAACTGGTTTGAGGGGAAACTATCCAGAACATTTTTTTTCAAAAAGTAAGAACTGCTCCCAAGAGGATAAAAGAAAAAAGCCTTTATTTGATTTATTTGTGATAAGGCCCTTCAAAACTTCATTTTTTATGACTTGGAGAAAAAAGATGTACACAACACTCCTAACCTCCTGTTATGACAGTTTATGTTTCCTATCCAGCTTATTTAACTCAAATGCCTGGGAAATAGACACAATTACCACCTTATGGAATGCTACTTAACTTTAAATGCTCCCCTCTGAATAGAAATCCACTTTATCTTCTCAGAGTCATTCCAGTTTCTCAGGAATTATTTCCTCTGTAGGCTCCTGAAATGCTCTTGTTTCATCATTTAAAAATTTAAACTAACAATTGTTCAGAAATATCTTTTATTAGAACAAAGGCAATTCCCATACAGTGGATTCTGTTCACAAGAGCTTGTACAAAGGAGCTGCATACTATGCCCATATACAGCTTTAATCATTCACTCTTTCAGCTGTTATCAATTTAAAACCAATGAAACTCCCACACTGAGTCCATTTGAGCAGTCAATTTTAATATCTTGGGGCATCTGTAGTTATTCTGAATTGGCTGCAAAAGCAGAACTAACAAGTTAAGCTCTAACCATAAGTCTACATCAGGCTGGTAAACCATACATCAAACACAGACAGTTAGTCAATACTGTAGTATGAAAAACCAACAAGCATTTTTAAGAAGAGCAATATATTCATAATATGTTTGGTGGTATGGTTTACATTACGCATCCCCGATATCTGCGCATTAAACTTTCTATTTGAGATCGTGGGGTGTGTGACAGCTTTGCACACAGATATAAAACGAGACACCAGAAGAGGAGGGAATGGACATTCACAAATTGTATAATATAAAATGATGATTACAGCTGCAATGAATTGCTCGTTCTGGGCAGCTTCAAGTTTTCCCTGAGCCTGACAGACCTACTTTTTTTTTTTTTTTTTTTTTTTTTTCTTTTCTTTTTTTGAGTAGCTCTTGCAGGCTGCAGCAAAGCCACTAATTTTGAGCTGCAGAAATCTAGTCTATGGGAGACAATACTTCTGGAAAAGAAACAATTAAGACAAAATCACTAAAGCCACATCCTCACTGAGAATGTCATTGTTTAACTGTTTTTGGTGTACATGGATGAGATGTGGCCACACTTGGAAGGATCTTATGCTTCAGTGTTTTTTATTAAAAAAAACAGGGAAGGGCATGGCTAATATTCCCATTTCTCTGGGAGAAGCTCAAATTCTGACACGAGAGGAGAAGGTATAATCGTGTAAAGCCCAAGGTTTTAAAAACGTGATTCAGTGCCTTCCAGGAGCAGAGTTAACTCTGCTACATCTGGATTTGAATTGCTGGACTACCAGAGCTTTGTATTAACATCTAAGTTGTGTGGTTTTTTTGTATCTGTTTGAATGCTGGGAGGGAAAAGGGGGGAAAGGAAGCAAAAAGACAAAGTAAAAGAGGACTGTACAGAGAGAGGGACAGAACAGTAGGCACCACAGCAGCGAGTTTTTTGGAGGTGGAAGGGATGTAGCTGGAAAGGGCCATATTCTGAAAGGTGACGAGTTCTGGCTGCTCCATCTGTAGAGTCAGACATTAAAATGATGCTGAGCCCAGACTGGGCTCCAAATAATGCCGCGACGCTTTTACAATAAGTGGGCCAGGTCCTCAGCTGACTGAAGTCAGCGAGGTTGTCAACGGAACTCCCCTGATTTATGCTAGCTGGGAATCTTGCCAGTCCTTTTAACTTGGAGATTTACTATATATCGTTGATCTGTGGTGGTCATCAATTTAAAAAAAAAAATTACATTTGTGAACAGTTACTATTAAGTGGTATATGAGCTACCAGATTATTTTCCCTTTTTCTGAGAACGTGAAACAAGAGAGTACTGCAGACATTGGTCTCTTTTAAGAAATTATGATGTTTTACTGGGGACAAGAGCTGATTTGAATTTAAAGAGAGCTGGTCTACTGCACTCCTCAAAACAAGTCTCCAAAACTGAGATATTTTAAAATGATCTGAATTATTTCTGACCGTCATGTCAGAGGAAAAAAACAACTTTGCCCAGTGTTTGGCCATCCACAGGGTTTGGGAAAGTTGCTTCCAAATGTCCATGTAGTGGTCAAAGAAAGAAAGAAATATTCTTGTGACCCACTCTCCCTGCAAGTCAAAGGAACAGTTTTCTAACTTTTCCTAAGTTATTATGGACACCAGATCACTTGCTAAATTCCTGTATAACCCAGAAGAATTACCGAACACACCAAAGGTAGGTCTTAATCTACTCTTTTGGACTTCTCATGAACATTGCACTCATTACATTGAACTAATCCAAGGTCCATTGAGACATATGAGACAATAAAGACGTTTTCCCTTGTCTGGAAATAAAATAGTTGGTGATCTCTGTGCTGCTATCTGCACAACCACCAACATATGCTGAGCCCTGCTCTATAGGCTATCAAGCCAAATCCCAGCTAGTTCCTTTCACTAGCAATTGAGTGGCTTTTATTTCCATCTTGCAACAGTTGTAACTATTCCAATTTTTATGCTGTTTTGGTTTTTGCCTTAACTTATGAAATAAATTCAGTGAAGTTACTTTGGTGTCTAGCCTTTGGGGAAAAAAAAAAAAAATCCACCCCAAAAAAACCTAGATTAATTTCTTGCCAGCTGCATGGCTGCATTTTCCTCATTTCCCACAGTGTCATTTATGTTAAGTTGTTACTCATGGTTTTTTACCATTTACTGGAAGTGTATTTTGTGATAGTCTATTACCAACATGAGCACCATAGCTTTAAAATCATAGTTTCAGAGAAGATTTTTTTTTTTTTTGTGGACTAGAAAGGCTCAGAAATCAGGAAGTTAGCAGGCCAATATCAAGTTGAAGGTTGGCAATTCATTTTGGGCAATATTAAATCATGACAAAGCTCAAACACAAAGTTCAAAGGTCAATTATAGACTATAAAGTAGTTTTAAGAGAGAAGATTTATCTATTATTTTTTCTAGCATATTAGTGCAGATTCTGTAAATTCTGAGAATGTTTCAGTCCCGAGGAACTGAGGACCCCTGCCCTAGCATATAAATTTGAACGCAGTTGTTCTCGAAATAACACTGTTAAAATGGCAGACATGGAACATGCCTCTTATTTACTATTTCTAGGTTTGTGTGTGTGTGTGTATATGTGAAGACAAGCGTGCACACAGACACATCCACATTACACAAAAATACTGTATTACACATCATCCCGAAAATGATTCAAAATGCTTCCAGACCAAGGATATCCTGTGTAGGCATGAGTGAGATGGAATGAGGACTAACAATCTTCATTAGGGTTCTCCTTGGGGCATGAAAAGCCCCAGTTCGCAGCCTATCGCAATGAATGGAGCTAATGTGCTCTTCCCATTTTGGCTTCTTTTATGCAGAAGACTAGAAAGCAAATGGGACAGCGATGGGAAAAATAACTTTTAATCATGTAAAGCGTTGGCGTGTCTTCGTTTTCAAATCAACATGCAGCTAACATTTACACGTTGGTCTGCTACATTCCCTTGTCTGATTGTTATCCTCCTACTTCTTCTCGTTCATTAACTACCTGCTTTATTTACCACATGGATACTTGCTATGTTCTACTTAAACCAAGTTTTGTTAAGAGTTAAATGACAATCACATAATTTCTAGATTTTCTGATAACAGTTTTGGCAGAACAAAGTACCCCAGGAGATCAAACTGCTATTTAATTTTGAAGCCTGTATTCCCAAATTTGGTTAATGTGGAGAAATGTGTCGAGTCTTCTGGCCAAGTGTGTACACATCAGTGACTTAACAGAGCACAGAACTGTGTTTAAGTGAACTTACCACCTTAAAATGTATTTACTCATGACTATAATTTACGTGTTAAATTTATTGGAGTTTTGGTTCCAATGTGACATACAATGTAAAAAATCAATATAGATTTGAGAGCTTTATAGTGCCCCTGGCAAATATGAATAGCACTTGATGAAAAGTGAAGGTTTTCACAGCACCTACAGTGCCACTGCATTGGAGTAATTAACACCACACGCTTCACCGATATTTATATCAATTCTTCACTAGCACACAGAACAGCTCTTTGTCAGAAATTCAGTACCGAGATGTCCTGCAAGGCTTTAGACACACTTTTATTACGAGCCCCTATTTTAAGGGATTTACAATTCTGACAGAAGTATTTCCCTATGGGATAAAAGTTAGTATGCATGTTCTCAGAGCTGGAGGAATTTTTTCTTGTAAAAATTGGTTAACATTTTTTTCCCCTAAGAACTGAGCAAATAAATAGTTTTCAGAGGTTTCTGCAACCATTTAAGTCACCTTTAGAAAAATAAGTAGATGCATCTTATAATACCAAATTTGGCAAGCTTTTCATTTTTAATCTGGATGGTTGCATTTTGTGATTTAAAAATATTCTAATGTGAGCCTAAAAATTAACATTTAAAAGTGGTCTCTGTATAAGCAGTGCAACTGCATTTTCATAACATTTTAACAGATTAAGGGATAAACTCTGGTGAAGACAATGAAGGAACCTTATCAAATAAGCATTTCACATAGACTTACTGTAGATTGGAATTAAGCCGTTCTAACGAATCCTGCCTCATTTGCATGGCCAAAACCTAATCCTAATGAAACTTCATGGTAGATAACCAACATGTCTTCTTCATGGTAACATTAGTTTGGTAATAAAACCACGCTAGGTACCAGTTCTGAATTACTGTGTCACAAATCATGAATCTTTGTTACCCATGGAAAAGTATCCCAGGTAGAACCAAGCTATGTTTACGAATCAAGAGCTTAATGTAACTGTAGCGAAGACCAAATGCATCTGGCTTTCCTAGAGAGATGTATTAGAGGATGGATTTGAGTTATGATAATGAATCTGGATTTGTTAGCAGGGATCACATCTGATCCCTATGTAACACCGCAGGAGATTCATCAGCCACACTTTATTAAAACTAAAAAAAAACCATCCTTAAATCCAGAAATTAAAAGACTATGAATTACAACTCTATTACTGTAATAACTGAAACAAACTAATATGATGCATTCAAATCCCACCCTTAACCCACAGAGTACTTCAAAGAAACAAAACCCTCCAACGTATTGAAATCAGACAGTATGAATGTGTAAGGACAGATCCTGAAAGTTTGGTGTGTGAGTGTGCACACCTCACACATATTTATGTGTAAATGACTTTTTTTTTAAGTTTCTATGGCAGTTAGAAGCAGAAGCCCATCACTAAGGCATGTAATGATTCCCGATAACGAAGGCTTCCTTACAGTAAGCAACATTGCTCTGAACATTTCTGCAAGTATCCAAACCATAAGAACTTAATTCATAAAATCTTCTCCTTCTCTCCAGACAGGGCCCCAGCTGGTGTTTAACCCTTGTGGCTGCTGTAGCTTTTGCTGGCTGGGGTCAATCTCTTGGCTTAAGACAGACAAGTTTAATACACACTAGCAACACCCCTTGCCATTTTTGACACACCACTGGAAAACTCACACTCCAGAGATTGACAGGGGCTACTGGCAAAGTGCCTCTTTCTAGTCAATTTGCATGTGCAGTTGTGGGTTTCACACATAATAATTTGGGAGTGCGTAAATTTTTAAAGCATTATTCCAGACAATATTTGAAAACATAGCTTTGCTTGATTATTAGTGGTCAGAAAGCTATTGCCTTCAAGTTAACTACCAGCTTCTTAGCAAAACTCTCGCTCCTTGGATAAACTAACAAGCACGTTTTATCAAAGAGACATTTTTTTAAGGATATGTGAAAGTGATGGCTGACAAACTTAGCAAGAAATTGGAGCAGAAAAAAATAATGGATTCAAAGCATTTATTATTCCCTAGCATGTATTTTAAATTGTTAAAAACGTATTTTGTTGGTGAGTTAGAAAAATAATGGGAGAAGAGAGCAGAAGGTATTCCAGCCTCCCCTAGAAAACAAATTAGTCAGCACAGCATCTGAAGTTCCTCTTTCAAATTTTAAAGTATAAAACTATATCAACATTCTTTTCTTAAAAAGAAATGGAGTTTTGCAACATATTGATTTTCAACGTGTATGGCGAGTGCCTGTGATAAGTAGAGAGGCTTCTACCACATGCACACCAAAGCAGAAAAATTGAAGTAATCAGATTTCAGAGATATGTGTAACAATATGTTGACTTTTTTCTTTGCAGTTCAGCAGTGTAAGTTTTACGAGACACAACAACAAAAGCATATCTAAGAAGTATTTATCCAATGCCCTTATTCATTTCACTGAGAATGAAAAAGTCACTTGTGGATTTTTACTTTTTACTCCAAAAAAGTATGTAAGACCGAACACACCTTTAATAAGTCCCTTGTCTTGCAACGTTTTCAAGGAGGGTCTTCGGGAGATGAACTTCTTTAATCTGCTTTTCACTCGATTTCTGTCATTTGTGTCAGAGGCACTGTAATTCAGTCTGAAAACTAAAGGAAATCAAAAGAAAAAGCTTCAGTAAATGTTATTTTCAAACCAAAAGTAGTTTGCTCAAATATCCTTCAAAAATAAGGGCCATAGCCTCCCTAGTAAAATCATGCGGTAGGTCAGGAGCGTAGCTGGTTGGATGGTACAAAACATCTGATTAATACTCCTGTGAATAAACACGATGAGTTCACTCTGCTGGTTATTCACAGAGTTGTATTATTTATTGCCCATAAGTATTTGGATGGCGACCAGTTTACTCATGAAATGTTCACGAATCCCACAAGTTTCACATGGATGATTTTTCAACCGAAACTCTGGACTCAAAGTGTGCTATGCACGATTAGCTCTATACTACTTGTTATGAGAAAGGATAGATGGTTACACCACTAGTGAAGGACTGAGTTCTCTTGCCAAGATGGATTAAGCGTTATATATATATTTAATGCAGTTATACAAAACATGGCAATATGCCATGAAATGTGTGCAAGATGCATTAATTTATGGAAAGAAAAGTATTCCTGTCCTAATGATTATATTTTATTATATTTAGGCATTTACCAAACTGAGAAACATTTTGAGCTCAATTTATTCCTGCTCTGTGTCAAAAAGACATAGAACCCAGCTGCAGAAAATCCCCTGGAGGAAGTTTCAAAGGCATAAATTTAACTTTTTCTCTGCTGAGGTGCTTACAGGGCACCATCATAACTATCGAAATAGGCAGTATTAGTAGGAAGGAGAAACTCAGCATGCTCCAGAAACAGCAGCAATGCCATGGGAAGACCTTCTCCAAAGGTTTCCCTGAACAAGCAGCTTTCTAAAGTTTTCTAACAAATTACCTGAGTCTCACCTCCCCTGAATAACCCTCGTCCTGCATCCTGGGCTCTCTCACCCTGTCCATTCCCCCAAACGCTGATCAGGCCAATGGGGCAGCCAGAACTGCCTTCCTTGGTAAGGACCTCCAGCTGAGGGAGGGGTGGCCTCTGCTTTCTGAGGAAAGAATAGCTTTCCTTCTTCTCTTGAAAATAATCAATCAATAAATCACTCAATCAATTAATCAGTCAATCAATCAATCTGTCCACCAAAACATAGTATTCTTCACAAGCTGAACTTGCAGGAGCTGGTCCATTGTCCCTTCAACAGAATTTCTAAATAGCACCCTGAGTAATTCAGCTGTGGTTGCAGAGATGCTCCCTAATCTCCTCGTCCAATTGAAACTCTCCTATAATGCAGTGATCTTAACAGAGGATCCAAGGGAAGAGAAAGAGAGCAAAAATAAAATTATGATCAATATTATTGGGATATTTTGTAGCAAGAAGTTTTGCATAAGTTATAAACAGAACCAGAATGTTTAAAGGTGCACAATTATAAAACAATGGCAAGCTAAAATAACTGGTTAAGCAACAGTAACAACCCTGGAATATTGTGGTTTACATTACAAATCTGATTTTAACAGCCAAACTTATAAAATGGTTTACGCTTTGCTGTTGTCAAGGGAGAAAAACTTGCCAAATTGTTCATTTTAAGTAAATAGAACATAGCCAATTAAGGAAAGCAATATTTAAACACATGCCTGTGATGATCAGAGCATAGTTTGCTTCTGATTTCACTACTGATTTTAACAGAAGAGTGCTCCATTTTCCCACAGCACTAAAATGACCCCACACATACTTCCACAAACTAGTAATCACACAGGACAAATAAAAGGACACTTTACTGGAAAATACACAGCTTGGTACAATAATCCATCACTTATGAAAAATAGAATTCACATTTTTTAATGGTAGCATTCTTGGAGTGATGTATCATAGAATATAAAGATTAGCATTCAACTGATGGCTGGTGCTTTTTTAACATTATAGTGGAGGACTTTTTGTTCGAAATTGAGCAATCCTTGGCAGGGACAAGCTAAAATTCCAAGTCACTTGGCTGTGCTATAAAAAGAACAACAAATGGATGTTTCTAATTCTGCATCTTAATGGTACTTTGAAACAGTGAAGTGAATTGTATTTAGTTTGGGGACTCTCTTGTTGCTTAGGGTCTGTCCATAGCGATTCATATTTTGGTTTGGTAAAAAGGTTTGCTTTTTACTGACTTACAGTGAAGGTTCCCCAGTGCAAATGATACAGAAGGGAAAACATTTCTTAAGTCACTTAAAATGCCACATTTCCCATCCTGCAGGACTCTGAAGTGTTTTATGCCCACTTGAGCTACACGCTTAGCTCTGAGTATACACCAGATTTTATAAGATATTCTAACTGAAGTGAATGTGATCATACTGCAAATGGTAGGGATATGGGATCTATGACTTGACACCAGGGTAGAGATCCCACTGTTTAGAAAGTTGCATTAACTCAGCTGAAAGTTTTATACCTGAAACAGCAATTATGGTGTTAAAACTACATCTAGAGGTAGGAATAATTATTGTCATGGATACTTTTGTATGTTCATATTGAACTGTAAAGCACATAGTTAAAAACAGCAGCAAAGATAATTTTAATGAACTTCTTATTTTATTCTATTAAACGTGTGTGAGTCACCAGAGGGAAACTCCAAGCCTCCCAGAAATTCAAGGGTTTAGATAGCACGTTCCAAAACCAAGCTTAGCCAGAAATATTCTTGTTGGGATCTCATTTAGAAATATTCATTCTTTTGCCAAACCATTCTTCTCGCGATATCCCCACATTAAAATGACTTTGCTATTACATTTGGAAATACAAAGAAGACCAAATGTTACTTCCATGAGAAAAAAAAAAAAAAAATTAGTTATAAAACTCAAAAAGCACAATAAATATTTTTTGGGGTACCTTCCTTTTTAAATTTAAGGTTCTGGATTTGGCCAGAAGAATCCTCCATGAAAGAGAGCCATCAAACTTCAAACAACATAAAAAAAATCGAACACAGTTCCATACAGAAGTAAAATAGGATACTTAAGGATCTAAGTATAAAATAGGAAATAAAACCTGTTTCTTGTTCTACTTATGGCCCCTGGCATAAACTGCATAGGTATGCCATTTGATTCATTGTACTGAATAAACTTGTATCCTCAGTTTCTGAAGCTACTTACACTGACATATCCACACAAATGCTTCAAAACCAACACAGAAGGATAATTTCCCTCCACTTGCACAGATTCTTCAAGTAATCATTTCCTGTATTTCACTAAGAGCTCCTGAGATAGAAAAAGGAAACATATCCTTGCTCTTCTTGGGCCTTTTAGAACACTTGTCGAGGGGAACCCAACAGAGTCCAACATTATGTTAAATTTATTCTGCTAGTGCAAGTGGGTGCGAGGACACTTCAATCCAGCAGCAAAAAAATTAAATAAATAACCTGGATAGTAACTGACTTTCACATTTGGCTGGAAATAAAGTTGGACCCTCAGATGTAAAAAAGCATTTCTGATGACTATGGTCACTTTATTCAGTCTCTATTTATTCCACAGGTGCGAAAGGTAAGAATGGAAAAATGAAAAAGTGGTGAGATCATTTTCTCCGACAATTTGTTCTAGAATTAAGCTATATTAAATCACACCAACTTATCACATTAGGGAAGTGTAATACAGATTGCGGACAAAAAGAAAATAGTATAAACACATCCTTGGGCATAAAAGAAAGAACACATCTTTGGCCCCTAACTGTATTAACATCAGCTGAATTAGGAAGGATACCTATTGAATAAACTCTCTGCAAAAAAATTCCACCAAGAAAAGACTGACCTGTCTTTTTTTAGGCCTATACAAATCCTCTGAATACTTACTCAATGTCACAACTTCGGCTTTAATATTTCTAATAACATATAAAACCCAAGAGCATCATGCAAAACCACAAAATAAAGTCTGTACAACAGCTTTTACACAAGACAGGTGGAACTAAAAGAATTAATTCATTATCTCCAAATCACACTGTTCTGCAGAAATAGTACCATCAGAGTCAATGGAAGTTTTGAGATGTATAGATGAAGAATTGTTTGCTATAATTCAATGCGCTAAACTGTATATATGATGCAATGAGAGTAAACATATTATAATTTAAGCAGGATTAAGCAGTGGCTAACATATTTGCAAGGTGACAGTACAAAAGCCTTTCTCCAGGGTTTTGGCATGGCCACCACTAAAAGAACCAGGCAAGGTTCTACCCTTTTCAGGGCAAGGATCAAAATTGTTATATGATTACTTTCTGTGAATTCAGTCATGTACCTAGACAATATATTTCTAGCAGACTGCTTTTCGTGGGTGTGATGTTCTGGGCAGAGCCTGAATGATTCAGAAAGTAAAATGTTTTAATGTGTTCTAAACAACTCCATATTTTATTGGCAAGATTTTGTAACTCCATATAACATGATCTCACATTCCTTCCAGTGACTTTTATTTCACTCTTAATTTACAAAACATTTATACATAATCCCAAGGGTTTACCTATGATTAATTCCTGCCAGGTTCAGTATATCTGAACACTTCTAACGTGTTGAAAGCATTGGTTTTTGAAGAACTATCCATTAATGACTTTCTGAACTGTGACAATGGATATTGACATTGCTTGTCAGACTAAAGCGCTATTGATTGTCTCACATCATGTGTATAGCAAAACCAATTTCTTCCAAGTACTTCTTCCTAACTGAAATATATTATAATGGTGCCTATCTGTTTATTATAACACCCAAAATTATCGTATGTAATTCCTCTGGATGGGAAGGGCTCATACAGAATGAAGAGCAGCAGTGCGAGTGGATATGGCACTAGGAGATTCAAATAGCTTTACACCAGTACCTTCTCTTCCATTAGCCTGGTTCTGCAGGAAAAACTCCACAACTAGTCTGGACCCTGCAAATTTTTTTATATTCTTGAGGACTTCAAAATTTTGGGAAGTTCTTAGAAATGGCGATGACTTGTATAATGCTGACCCATAAACTGAGATTTAATAATCCTTTTCCAAAGGAATACTAAAAGTGACAAGCTTGACCATTCAAAATACAGAATATACCAATCAAAATCCTAGCAGCAACTTTCTTGAAATACATATGAACAGGTCCATGGACTTAACTGTGATCTCTGATGTCTTAAATTAACCATTTTCTTAAATGCTTTACAGGTTCCTACCCAGAGTCCTCAGCAGCATCTCGCAGGACTGAATCAAAGCTGAGATGGCAAAAGGGGAGGTAGAAATAGGTCTCTACGACTTTGGATAATGAATGTGCCAGTCTAACAGCAGAGCTATCACATATGTGTGAAAATATTAATTTAAGGAATTAATTAGTTAATTAATTAATTTCAAGTAATGGGAATGCTTAATTGCCGAGAGTCTCATCCTCCTGAAGAAATATATCTTAACATGCAGAGGCGTATGACCATGCCTACATTCCAGAAGACACTGTAATTTAAGAATATATAATGACTCATGACTTTTAAGTTTTATTGGATTTCATTGGAACTTGGGATTCAACATTTTTTCAGATTATTTTGGCCTGCAGCGGATGTGAAACCACTGCTAATCCTTTAAGGAGTGAGCAACGTGCATTATCGCTTGTATAAATGGTCAGTTTTTCAACCAGCACCAAAGTTCTGAGAGTGAAAGAAATTAATTCCTGCCTCCTTCCTTTTCTTTGTGATGCTCTGAGATGGAGTCAATAAAGCCTGGTCACTAAGGATAAAGAATTCACTTCACCTGCTTTATTGAGCTAAAGGCTTTTGTTAGTCATCCTTCTTTATCCCTCAGTGAAATTCCTGGGCAGGTCTCATGAGTTATCCCACACTATAATTACTATATCTTTTTTGTAAGAGTAAAATGAGAGGCAGACACATGGTTTGCTTAAAGGCACTACACAAACGATTGGTAGGGAAAATAAAGGAATCAGGCATTACCTCTAATCCCTATGTTTATGATAAACTTTAAAATTACAGATTTTGTAACTGCAGAGCATAGACCCAAGAGCTGCAGCATCAGGTGACAGAATGGGTATCACCAGCCAGGAGATGCTGGGAAGATTTTTTTCACATGGGCACCAAGGGACCTGAAGTCATTGAGGTTTATGGTCTTAAAACAGATATTTGCCACAGCAAGTGTATCTGCATTTACAAATGTTTATGAAGCAAGCTCAGAAATAAACAATAGGAAAAAGAAAACAGTGATTATATAGCACAAATAACTTTTCTGTAATATGACAGTCTAACAACTTAAGTGTTCAGTAGTGTCATTACACTTTGTGAAATTTGTGTGCATTAGCAGTAAAGATTCAATAAAATGACTGTATAATTCATATTTTGCATCAGGCTTTTATGCATATAAACTTTTAAAAAATATTGTCCCCCGCTAACAATAAATGGAAATAAACGAATAGTGTGTTAAATACCACCATACGCTCACATTGTGAAACAAACTGGCACTTTCCACACAGCTTTTCTTAGTGGTATTTGTACCATACGTATTTAGAAAAGTAAAGCAATATTTCTGAGTATGTATTTGATTTATAAAGGGAGATCATACCAAACTAAACTGTTATCTTTCTTTAATAAAATAAATGGGCTTTTTTTAGAAAAGGAAAATGCAATAGACGAAATCTATCAGGACTTCAGCTGAGCATTTGATATGATGCCAAATGGGAAATTATTAGTTAAACTAGAGAAGTTCTAGAGAATTAAAACAATAACTGTGAAGTGACTAAATAAGGTATTAAAATGAGCTTTGTTGAAAGGAGAACTACTGTATTGAAGGTAAGTTACCAGTGCAAGTCCTTAGCTGTTCTTGGAACTGATCTTTGTGTTTTCATTAATGACTTCAACAGAAATAGGAGGAGCATTCAAAAAAACACTTGTTGGTGACTCAAGGCTGGGAAGCATCATCAGTTGAGACAAGAATAGGTATATCAGAGAAAAATCTTACTGTCTTTGGGACTGGAAGCTGGAGAAACCAAATTAGACCT
The DNA here is from genome assembly GCF_964106895.1 of Numenius arquata. Taxonomy (NCBI): domain Eukaryota; kingdom Metazoa; phylum Chordata; class Aves; order Charadriiformes; family Scolopacidae; genus Numenius; species Numenius arquata. Next base: position 5,080,685 of record NC_133578.1, read on the forward strand.
AATACTACACAATACATCTCTGCACAAGGTCCAGAGAAGGATTAATACAAAATATTTCTCTCTTATGAGTGTGCAACCTTGGACATTCATGTGCAAGATGGGGCTTCATGCCAGAAAAGGTGCAGGCAGTGGCCATGAGAAGTACCAGGAGAACGGGCTGCTGAACTTTCGAAAGCAGACAGGGAGCTTGGCACGTTTGGCCAGCCAGAAAATGGCTGAGAAATGCTGTGATTGTTCTCTACGAGTTTGCTGGTGGGGGTGGGAAAAGGAGCAGGAGACGAGAAGAGGACAGCAGGGAGGGAGAAGAGCTGTTTAAACTGAAGAACAATGTTGGCACAAGAATAAATGAGTATAAACTGGCCATAATATGAAGTTCTAAAACACCCTTTCAAAGAAGTCGTGGTGGCAAATAAAACTAAAAGAATTTAAGATGAAGTTTAATAAATTTATGAAAGGGGACACAGAACATGGTACCTTGTGACAGGAGGGACTGGACTAGATCACCCAGGACATGCCAAGCCTTTCTTTCCACAATTTTTTTAGTATTGTCACAATATTAGAAATACACACTTAACTTGAATATGAAAACCACAATGCCAGAAATCAATGAGTTCGTTTTATTCATACAGTATGACCAGTTTATGTTCATCTAATGTAAAACATGTGGGACTTGGATGAAATCTGCTGCAGTACACAAAGTCAGACTATTCAGGCTCTCAGAAGAGAGAGTACAGCATGCTTGGGAAGGGGAAACCAGTCTCTCCGAGTCTGCGTCAGGGATTAGGACTCTTGACACAGGCTCTTTGCAGAAAGCTACAGCTTTTTATCCCCCTTGCACTGAGGAGGGCAGTTATGCATGAGCACAGATCATTGAGGACTCATCTGACCTCGAGCCTCCTTCGGTAGCTGCTTTCTGTAAATCTGCAGGTAAAAAGTGACCAGGTGAATATGGGCAAAAGTCAGGAGTGCGAAGGAGATGTTTTTTTGCATTTGGGGTACTTCTCCTTTAGAGAGGGTTGGTAAAATTCCCAGGAAAATACTGAATAACTTGGCTGGTCTAACACACGGGAGTTGAAGAGTGTCCCTGCCCTTCACTACCTGGGCGACTCAGCGCTGCCCTGTTCCAGTGTTTTCTGCCATACAGTCTCATCCCACTCATATAAAATACGACGGTTATAGAAGTAAAAAATGGCAATATTTGAATTAATGACTTTTGAAGTTGACATATATAATAGAAAAATATTACTTAAGCAGACTCCCCAAAAGAAAACAAACATGCAATTAAGTTTGAAGAAGACAGAGCAAGGAACTGAAAGCTAGTTGCAGATCCAGTTGAACAAGTAATTTACAAGTAATGCATTCAGGGTTTTTTAGTATATGGAATTCTATTTGTTTTCTTCTGTTGTGGAACATATGTCAACAACTTTCAAGTCTTTATGCTCACCTCCTGACTGAGTTAGTCTAAAAAACCCCTTTTCAACCTTTTGCAAATACAAATAGTCATCACTTACACAAAATTGCTCAAACAAAAGGACAAGAAAATTATATGGTTCCTTTTTCTACCAGGAGCAACCGATAGATTGTTATGCCAAAAGAAAACGCTTCTGAGTGGCTGGGTACTGCTGGCCATGGGTGCACTTTTAACTTCAAAACCTACATATAATTCTGCCTTATGCTTTGGAAAACAAACTAATTATCTTTTGAGAACAAGGGAGACTTGGCATTGCTGTATTTATATCACCCTTGTTAAGTCATACAAATGATTCATCTATTTAAATTTAGACATGCGCTTGGATACCTTGTTGAATCTTTTATTCAGATCCAATCTTATGGGATCTTTCCAGAAAGAATATCATACCAAAGAATCTACTTCTTATTAAGACTCCTATCAATTATATTTTGTACTCCTAAATTTAAAAAAGTAAATTATTTTAAAATTTAATTATATTTCCATTGCGCTGAGCCTCCAATTATATTCATAACCTTATATTTTTTGACTCATGATGAACTTCTAATGCTTCTCATACAATAAAGGCTATAATTAATTCTTAGTGCATAAGTTATGAAAACTAACATGTTAAAATTGTTTATTTCCAATGACAAACAGTAGTGACATTCATCTGTATATTTGTTGTTTAAAACCACAAGGTCCAGTACATTTTTTTTCGCTTAATACAGCAAGTTTAGTACTTTCCAGTGAATGTAGATGTGATATTTTATGAAGGAGAAAGGCACACCCATTATCTTTAAAGTAATCAAAAAATATCTAGCCAAAGATCTGAAATCCATTTGCTGTACTCTGTTTATATGTCAGCTCTACTTTATCAAATTATCTCTACCTCGATTAAATCATTACAGTAAGTATAACTGAACAAATGATCATCCATGAGCTCATTTTTATAAAGAATAAGTCAATGGATTTAAGAATCCTTTTTACTTCTTACCTTAAGTGAAAATTCTGGTAAGAATCTCGAACATCTATATTCACATAAATGTAAACCTTAGACAAAGAGACCTTTAATGCTATCAACTTCATTTTGCATTTCTACATAAATGATTTTGAGCTGCTAAAACTCAATTGATTTTCAGACTTTTCAGCAATTACAGCTCTTTGCGTACAAGGTAGTGTCAGAGATGCACTCTAAGGACACAGGAAAGACTTCCACTAAGGTTCCTTTAGGATCTGCCTAAAATAAACATATAAACATGAAGCAAAATAAATGCAGGCTTTGTATGAGCCTACCCTATAGAGACCGTCAGTGGGAGAAGGTGCCTTGTGAGATATGCAGTGGGTCAGCCTCTTTTTTGGGTTGAGATAGTATAATTACAGGAGGGAAAGGAAAGCCCAGAATGAAGCTGCTGGTATATTTTGTCATGTATTATAATAGCCTATGTTGTAAATTTGACTGCTTACCTAAAAATGCTGACTCCAATGTGTTTCTTAATAAGGTGTGGGTTTTTTTAGCATTGAATTTATCAGAACGTGGTCTTCTAATAAAGATCAGGCCATACAGTTGAGTTGTTTATGAACAGATAGAAACTATACGTTGCTCTCTCTCTTCCTTGTGCTACCAAACACAGCTTTGGCCAAGTTGCAAGTGGTCTGGAAACATCTCTTCTGGCTTTCTGCAACACCCACCCACTCCTCTCCCTACAATCTGATGGTGGCTCCTTCTTGCCACACAGGTGGCATGAGGGCAAGATCTGGGTCGGTACAGTTAAGATATGAGTCCAAAGAAGACACAAAGATGTGGTCACCTGAAGGTATGAGTAACTGGGACCCCAGAAATGAGTGTGCCCCACACTGTTAGTGAAGCCAGTTTGCTGCAGCAGGTATCTGGGACCCCAAGTCCACCTGGCCCTTGCATAAGGGCTCGGAGGGGAAGACCTCCAAAGATACCACAGGGCATGCGGTGACATTTAGTACTTCATCCAGTCTCCAGAACAGCTGCACTGGAACAAGCTGCCTGAGCAGGCAAATAACTAGTATATATCACAATCTTTTCCTGAAATAAAATCAGACCAGTCATCACAACAACTTTGAGACACTTCAATCAGCTACATGTGGGGTTTGCATGGGTGTACTGACCCTGTGTTCGACCAGCCATGGTTAAAACTCAGCCAAAATGTTAAAAAGATACAATAGAAGACTGTTTTAGCTTTAAAATTAATGTTCCAGCTGACAAACTGCACAGGGACTTAACCTACTTTAGAACATATTTAATAGCATAATTTAGTCTCTAAAAAGAAAAGCAAAATAACTAATGATGGACAAATTTAGAGGTCGAATCTAGTTCAGATAAACATTCAAAAGTTCAGATGTTTAACCAAACCTTATCTTGTCCATGAAAAGCCTCGACTGAAGAGCTCAATCAAATGTAAGCAAAGTACAGAAGATTGTGGAAACTTTTCCTTGCAGAAGGAAAACTATTATCAGGAACCAGCACCTTATTGCAACACTCACGTGTTAAGCAGTTAAGCATCAAAGCAAAAGCAAAACATTTTCAGAAAACTGCTTCATGGAAGTAGTAATATTTGGATGAAATCCAATACAGAGCAAAGAAAATAATATTAAGGGGAAAGATAATACAAATGCAATTAGGCTATCAACCAATAAAACTTAATCTATGTTTGATAGTTGAAGTCTTCCAAGCTTAGAGAGAATAAGGAAACTGGAGATCAGAGGACTCTGCCTTTTGAAGTCTTGCTGTCCAGATACTGGGGACCATTATCTAGCTGAGTATTTTAAAACCATTATGAATATTCTGTCACAGAATTAGAAAGTTTTATTATTATGAATGACCTGTAACTTGAGCAGGGCCAGCTACAGCTGAATTCCAAGTAAACAATTGTTTGGAAAAGGTGAATTCTGCTAACTTAGTGGACTAAAACCTGCAAAATAAAAGATGTGTTTTTAAGAACATTTTCACTGTGGGTTATTAACAACAGAATGTATAACTCTACTGGATCCTCTCCATCCTCACATTTGCCAATTACTAATGATTTTTTTAAAAAGTGTACCAGATGAGATGAGACCTCTGCTCTCCCTGGAGCCTTCTATTCTCCAGGCTGGACAAATGATCTCAATGATCTTATGATAACATTGTATAACAATTCAGGTATTGCAGTGTTTTCATTATTTCTCCATTAATTTTTAGTCCTATGTTTTGATGTTCGTTCAAGCACATCAACTGAAATACCATCATATGAAGAAAGGAAGGTAGGAGCATTATTATAGCACCTTAAAATAATCATTTTTCATTTTACATAGACAGGAGAGATACTATACATACATTTTTACACAGTAATATATACAAAGATTATCTTTGCAGGAACAGAATTTCTAAATTTCTTGGAAACCATAGCAATGATACAAATATTTTGATTTAAGTGAATGTATCTGTAGCTCAGATAGAAGACAGTCAAAGAGTGATCTTGAGATCATCACCTGCACTATTTAATTTTTAGTCGACTTTCTGGTCCTTCCAGCTATCTCTTCCCAAGAGAAAGCCTATGTGCTGTTCAGGAGCCAGTTTACCCCAGAGACTCCTCCCAAAATGTATTATGGACAAGACAGCACCAAGTTTCTTTGCCTTTGCCATACTCTGTCCGTTAACTCTTATCCCAGAAGGAATTTTACCTTCAAGCGTAATATTACATGTCTACATATCAGACACATTCACCGCAATGTTTGAAAAGCACCGGGCTGGTGGGATGCCTGTAAACACCAGTTCATATCAGACACACACACACACATTAACAACACCAGGAATCGCAAGGTGACTAGAGAAGACCAGAGGAAAAGCTTTATCTGATTAGGACACAACCAGTCTGTCCTATAAAGAGTGAGCATGGAGTGATGTGGACGCAAGCCACATGTTCCTGCACCTTGAATGAAATCTTTTATTATAGATACCCACCAAGCTAAAGGTAAGTTGCTCTGTTTCTTATTTTTGTACCTTAATGCCTGCTAAATGGAAAATGATGAAATCTGCATCTGGCTGCTCTCCTTTTCTGACCTGCCTACATCTGGCCACCTTCCCTTAGATTCTGGGTCCTTGGACTGGAGTATAAACTTCAGCAAAAGTCATTATAAAATGTTGTGGTATTTTTCTTTTTTTTTTTCTTTTCTTTCTTTTTTTTTTTTTTTTTTTTTTAAGTGTATTAGCACTGGTGCATTTTAAATTGCTTTAATTTCATTTATTTTAAATGTGCTGTTTGAAAAGAGTTGCTCAGTGGTATAAGAATGTTACTTTTCTGTATAAATTGAACACCTTAAAAATTAATTACAAAAACTGTTATCACATGTTGGAACACATTTTATATGCTATAAAAAGGCTTAAGGCAGGCCTACTCTTTGGTTTTCATGGAGAATGCATTGGTTGCAAGAGATTAAAGGACAGCCGGATCTACATGTTCTGGTTGTTTACTTTTTATCCCTAAAAAAAGTGGCGATGAAACAAATAAATTCAATCCCTGGGCTGTATCAGGTGATCCATTTCCATATGGAAGAGTGAATTCCACTTCCCACGGCTGTGGGAAGACCTTGCCTTGAATATCCATGTGCAAGAAATACAGACTGAAACTGGGGCAGATTCAGAAAAGGGCTATTTGAGATGATCAGGAAAAAAACCCAGCGGCCTATCATAGGAAAGACGACCACAAATCTTGGCTGGCTTATTCTACCAAACCAAGCAGAGAAAGGAATATGTCTGCTGTCTGTAATTCTATTCGGGGTGGTACACCTGAGACAGAAAGGAACTGCTGGAAATAAAGAACCAGCTAAATGCTGACACAAGAACACATTTGTGCCACAAGTCCATTTAGGCTGAAAATTAGAATGCTTTCAGCTTGAAAACTGAAGTTTTGGAACATTCTTCCAGCAGGAGCTGAGGGGCGAAAGCATTACTACTGAATTTCATTAATTATGAAAGGAATCAAATGAGGTAGTTGTTTTCAAGAACTGGGGAATTGATTCAATGCTACAAAAAGTCTGTCTGAGGCAGATAATGCCATGTTACACTTTTCAATAACAGTAACACAAGTGAATTCCTCTTGGGTGAAGCCTGGGCACACTTAAGACAATGGCCAATGGAATTAATTAAATGGAGCCAAATATCCTTGGTGGTGAGGGAAGCTGCTCATATGTCATAGCGTTCTCTTCAGCATCAATATTTAAAACCAGCTAGTTGGAACCTTTTACTTAATTGAGAAACAATACAGCATTTAACCCTTCAGTGGTATTCCACCCTTTGGCTTTCAGAGGCAAGAGCTCTTTATCTGGCACATCAGCTGGCGGCTTGGGGAACAAATAGGAGATTCTACAAAGCGTATTCCCTTTTAAAGTGTTAATAAGCCCTATCCAGGAGAAAGCACTGTGCTTTCATCTACTGAATTGGTCTTAAAATATTTGGGATTTCAGGACATAATTTAAATTAAATGCGTCCTCCAACCTGGAAGGTACAAACATTTAAATGATTTCACTATGGGGAAAAAGGTGAGTTTGGGCAGTAGGTGTTGCTATCTGGAGCTGATTTACAGCCTCTCTAACTGAGCTTAATTTAGAATTTTATAACCTAAAAACCTCCTTATTTCTGTCACATTCCTCCCAAAGTACCAGGAGGATTGCATCTGGATTACTTATAAATAGTAGCGAAACCTCAGAATACAGCATAGTCTGAGAGTAATTTTTCTGGCTACAAACTCGCCAGATCAGGGTAGTCATTTCAATAATTACCATGAGAGGCTTCAGAATTAGGCTCACAGGACTGATGGAAAGCTGGGCTGGCTCTTCCTTCCCAAAGACCAAAACCCAGCAAGTCCTTTTTGCTTGCTCTAATTCTGACCTCTCTCCAAGGGCAGTAGTCTTAAATAGTATTTAGGTGTTATCAGTGGTCAGCCTGTATTCTTTCCCTGTGGAGGCAAAACATGTAGATCTACAAAAATGGAGATATACTGATGACGCACGTGATGGGGGGTCACGCAGATGTTACTGCCTACATTGCACATATATAAAACTATAAAAACCATGACATTTTGAACACTATACATCAAACTTTAGTTTTACTTCCTAATGTAAACAAACACTTACTTAGTAAGGAATTGACTGCACCAAACCAGTGCATGTTGGATAGTTGGGCCTAAAAGGGATAAAGTCAGAGTAAATATCTTTTCCTCATATCACAGGAGTTGTCCTCACTTTTAGTACATGGAAGGGGCACAACTGCTTGACTCCAATAATACCTAAAATGCTCGTGATTTCTATGCGATTTCTTTTTCTAAAGCAAACATCTGCTTGAAACAACCGCCACCCATTTTCCCAAAAAGCAGTTTCCTTAAACACTGTGCCAGTATGTGTAGTTCAGTAGGAAAAACCTTCGAGTAATTGTGACTATCCAGTCTCTACTTGCCCCCATATCACATTTATCTTGAGTGCACATGTAGGAGTTTATTTTGTTAGGGAAAATATATGGTGTCCCTCTTTTCTTTGGAACAAAGAATAAAATATGGATTTGTAACCATTTTTTTTTTCTTTACACTTAAGTCCTTCAATAGTGTTTTGAACAAACCTAAAGAGATTTTAAGACAGACATTTTGTATTATAACATTCCCATGAGTCGTATGTGTGATCGTCTTTACTAAAGCTCCTTTCAGTCCCAGTTGAATAAATATGCATTTTATTTCACTAATCTTGAAACAACAGGAATAAAGTTTACCCAGGTCTTTTATACCTCAGAGAACAAAACAAATACTACAAATCTTTAGAGAGAAAGGATATACAAAAGGGCTTGAGGTGAATGTTTCAAAGCAAATACTCTTTAAACGATGTGCAAATTATTTCAGCACTTGAACATGATTTATGAAAGGGGATTAGTCCACTGAAACAAGAACCCAGTTTAAACTGTTGGGTTTCAAAGTCAAAGATGAGAAGCGTTTGCTGGAAAAAGCAGAAGAAACCAGATAGTAATCTATAGTGAGGATTTCTGATTGATTTTCTTTAACTAACTCAATCTTACATTAGCTATCACTGTCATTCATACTTAACTGTGGTGGGCAGTATAAAATACCTTCTTTTATGATATAATTCTCCATAAAAATGAAGTATGCAATAGTGATAATTAAGTAATAATGAGGTAATTAATAACTCAGTGACTAGCTCTCTATTTACTAGTATGCCCCATAAATGAGCACAAGGAATATGAAACAATTAAAGATTATCCAAGCTCAAACAGATAACTTTTCCAGAGAGTTGTGTGTCAGTGAGCAGACCAATGAGTCACAGGTCACATCTATAATAATACATTATATTACATTGTAATATTCCCACATACTCTTCACATAATGGGTAAGAGCTACTCTTAAGTACTATAAAAATGATCACTTTTATGTAATTGTAAAGATTAATAAGTGAGCTAACTTCTCATGGTTCTATAATGACCCTGCTGTTCTAGTAGGTAAAGGAAAATTTAATGATCCTGCTCAGATATGATTAATATCTAACTTTTTCCTGACTAAAAATCTGGACTTGGTTCAATAAAAATGAATTAAGTGAACATGCACTGATTTCCCTGCCAAACGTTTATATGGAAGTTGGTTATGCCCAATTTAAAAATATGCTTTTTCAACCCAAATAGTAAACTCTGGAAGGATTTTGGAAAGTGAAGTAGAAATAAAACAAAGAATTAAGGCAACATTATATAATAATTGATGGAAATAGGATATTCAAATTCAGGAAAAATCCGTTTTTTTTTAATGAGAACTAGTCACATCCAGTTGTGATTTTGGGTGCAACATAATCTCCTATTATCAGTGTAAGTGACACAATTTGTGTCTGAGTTTGGCATGTTTTGTTTCCAAAAAATGCCAACATTATTACTTCTTTGTTGCTGAATCAGTATTTTTCTAAGCTTTAAGAAGAGACCATACCTATAGTAAATGATGCAGAGAAACATGAGAGTAAAAATATGTCTAAGCATAAGTTTAGTCCCTATAGCACAAATACGAAGGCTCCCAGTCTCCATAAACAGCATGTTGCATTTTTTTTTTTTATGGGCTTTTTTCTGTATCTGAAGCTGACTGCATTCCTGTTGATGCAATAAAGATAAATGCCACAAACATACAAGCTGTAGAGTGACAAAATTAACATTGCGGTAGGAAGCTGCATATTTGCATATAGTTTTAATTTTGCTTTCTGTTTTAATTGTCACTGGTAATGCTGCACTAATATACATTACTGCTTTATATTTCTTGGTTTTATTAAAAGTAATACAACTGACCTATACATAATGCTAACGTTGTAATGTAATAATACTCCCTAAATAGCATCCATTTGGCTTTGAACTTCACATCTAACTAAAATAAATGGGCTGGGATGGGGAAAGAATTCAGACCTCATCAGAGTTCACACAGAAATGGAGTGATTTCCCACTTCTGCCGCTATAATTAGCCCCCTTATCACAGAAGTAACCCTACGTGGGTGAAGGACTCTGTTAGCTACCGCAAAACCCAACCCTCGACAAGTTTGTCCCAGCCAGTAAAACCTCTCCCTACATCCCAATATACGGTCTCCCAGCCTACTACCGGCCTCTTCACATGTTAGAAAGGAAGAGAGAAAAATCACAGAGGCTTCTCTCTCAGCACTGCCTGCAATTAGGTGGTCTTTTTCTAGGAACTCTAAACGATGCTTTCAACAAAATAAGTTTCTGGTTTTTTTTCCCTCCTGCTATTACGCAGCTGAAGCCATGCAAATACGTGTGTTTGTGCCCTCATAACTACCCCTTCCCTCCGCAGAGGAACAATAGCCTCAGCAGCCCAGCGTTTGCCACAGAAATACCCAGTCATGTGCAGGGGCAAAGCCTAAACCCTCGAGCAAGCCCTCAGAAGAAGCTTTAGCCAGGGAAGGAGCAAGCACCGCACAGAGCCAGAAAGGGTTAAAGATCCACTGAATTCTCCATTTCTTCCACCACATCCAGTGAGAGACCAAAATGGGTTTCTGCTGCTGTTTCTTTCCCCCCACACATTGAACAGTCTTAATTACCTAACAAATGCATTCAGAGATGACTCGGGATGGTTCAGTAACGACTTAGGAATATTTACATGCCATGCCTCGAGTTTCAAAATTCAGCCTTCTAAAGTAAAGAAAAGTGAGTGAAACAAGAAAAGCAACTTTGGGCAATTTTAAAGCACACACAGAGTCCTTGTCAAACATTAGGCATGGGGTGGCCTGACTTAAATTGTGTCTTTTAAGAAACCAAAGCAGATTTCAGAGCCCCGATGACAACAAATACCTTTGAAAGCAAATCAAAATTATGCTCCAGAGGTTATTATTTTTTTCTTGATTAGAAAGATGCTAGGAGGCATATTCCCTGGATACTGCCCTGCTGCTGTTCCCAGGGGAACAGATCGCAGAGTGATGCGTTGCCCTTTGGGACTAAAAAGGGCCACGGCTGCCTGTTGAAAGCCCAAGAGGAATTTAGGTAAGCAAAATATCATTATTTGAGTTGGCCGGTGGCCAGGGTGCCGAGGCTAAGACCCCGATCCTAACGAAGAGCGGAAAGGAATCCCAAGCCTGCTGTTTAATATGCATGACATGTCGGCTTTGCTGTCAACTTTTCCTTCCACCCCCTGCTTTTGTCCGCTTTTCCCACCTGTTGCAACTTGTCCTTATTCAAGCTGAGAGCTGGAATTGTCTTACTTTGATGTTGCATTGTGTCTGGCACAATGACGCCCGGACCCCTGACTAGTCTTATTGAGACACTAAAGTGATGATGAATAGCAATAATACCGCACAACTCATCAAGACTTCCCTTTTCATTCATATAGATATTTTTAATATATTTTTTTTAAAAATCTCGATGCTCTAGTTGTGGCATCTTAAGCTAGAATTCAAATATGGAGGAGATTTCCCAGTATCCGTCGTTGCAGGGCTGCATGACTAACCACCAGGTTTTAACTAAAGTGTTCTTGAAGATAAGAAAAATATGCGAGTAGAAACAATAAAAATAATGCAATTCAATCTTATCAATTCAGGCAGTTCCAGCTTTTATGTGGCAAACAAGGAGATCAAATTGCATTTATCTAATATCACAGATTTTTTAAATGTCTAAAATATTTAATTATTTTGCTTTGGCAACCTAAAGCTGAGGAACAGATTACTGTTCCCACTACATAAGGAAATAACTGACAACAATTAGTATTTATTCTTGTTGCTTTTGTAATAAAAATAGAATTCCATCACTTTCAAGGAAACCTAAAATATTAATAAGAATGTGATGAACTGAGTAAATGTGACGCCATAAGGAAATGATGGAGAACAGGTTGGAAATATAGTGCTTTGGGAATGGATTGCATTATCAAGCTTGTGATTGTGCATTTTGACAAGAGCAGCCCTCAGATTGATACGGTAGCCAAAGGGCACTCTTCCTACTGCGAAGCCGTTTGTTTCCATCCGGAAAGGGGGGAGTAGAAGGAGAATTGATCCCCTCCGACAATCGATAGCGACTCCAGCCCGGGCTCTTCCACAAGAGGTCACTCCTGAGTGACAATATTCCCCAAAGATGGCCAAAATGCAGATCACAAAGCCACCATGGACAGGAAAAGCAACGCTGAGCTTAGCAGCGAGCATGGAGTTGGCTTTGTTGCCCACAACCTGTCTGTCCTGACAGCTCCTCTAGTCCATACACATAGTAAGGACTCTTGGTTTTTAGAGAGATGAATAATTTCTGGGAACCTTGCAAGGCACAGATCCTTTCCCTTCCTCCCATGTGCCGTGAAAAGCATCTCTACTTTCAGTCTAACTCAGGTGCTGGGCTTCATGCGGTATAAAATTAGTGTGGCAGACTACCTACCAGCAGACCCAATTATAATTGGTACTAATTAGGAGGGGTTTTGGCAACCTTAGGGGAAAAAAAAAACAACACAAAACCTACAGTCTGAATGATAACAAAATTATTTGGAAATTATGAAGTCTGCCACTAATTTTAAAAATTATCAGTTTGGAACAACACTTATTCACATAAAAAGGAGTGGTGCTGTAAGGCGGTTTCCTTGCACCAAACGTATACATCTTCTAATGGGGGGGGTGCTGCTAGGGTGCAAAACATGTTCTTTCTGACCCAGTATTAGCTGCATAAAGTAAAACAGTGAAATATTTGGCATCATAAAATGAAGAGTAATCTCTTTCCATGTATTTGAGAGCAGGATCACGGTTTTACATATTTTGATAATGTTCCCCAAGGCCATCCATGGTTTCATCTTAGCTCAAGAAAACTTCAATTAGAGCATGAGTTGAATCCAAACTGGATGAGAAGCCACTGAAAAGCTGCGTGACCAAGACGACGGACACTCTGTGAACTTTGGAAATTGAGCCTGGCAGTTTGAGCCCAATTTTCAATGAAATCAGTGTCTACAGCTCAAAAAGCATAACTGAGAATTACCATTTGTCCTTGTAGCGTAAGTAGAAGCAATTAGAATTAAACATAAAAACCAAATTCCTGCTACTAAGTCTCTAGGGGCAGTCTCCCCAGTTTTAAATTAATGAGGAAATTACTGGAATACTTTGGTTAGAATATACCTGTCCTTGTGCTGCTAAAAAACACAAACACAGCGGTACCAGGTCTAAAACTGGACATTTTTTGCAGCCCTCAGTATGGAGAGGAGGATAATACGATCGAATCTGAACTGTCAGAATATTTCATTAAAGATTATCGGCGGGGTGGTGGCCTTCTAACACACATCAGTTGCTCATCTTTCCTGTTAAACCGGAGGAGTTTTAAGCCATCTTTAAAAAATCTCCTTTGTTTGGAATTGGCATTGGCAGTAGTCAATAACATAAGAGCACTATAAAATTATAAAATCGTTAAACTTTGTAAGAACTTTATAAACACACTTGCAGATATTGCACATATCTTCTCTGTGCTCTGCAGTCAAACTGGACAATGAAACGACCACCTGTTAACTGCTAACAATGTGTCATTACCAGTTCTCATGCCTTTTTAAAGCAATTTTGGCTCTAGCTGCCGATAATTCTGGCTACGATACTTGTGTGAACATTAAGGGCACAGAAAGCCAAAGGCAGAAAACTGACAATACAGTTTGTGCTTAGACTACTAATAAGTAAGTGAATAATATGATTTTTCTAATTCCACATAATTGCTTGATCTCAAGGGGCCAAAAAAAGGTTCTGAATACATATTTTAGAAGCAATCCAATCTACAGTATTTAAATGCAAGCTTCGACTCAGCGAGATTTCACAGCAGATATTTTCACATTTTTTAATAGTTTAAATAGCCTTTAACAAAACGGAGGTTATCCAGGATTCTCTAAGGTTTGAAAAGAAACGTAGATTAAGTCTCTGTCACTGCTCATATTCACTTTTTCTGTGTTGTCTGACAAATTATCATTTAAAGATATGTGAGATGTCTAAATAAATAAATAAAAATTCCCCGAGCGCTGAGACAGTTTATGGGCATTTTGCTATTAGCTACAATAAGAGCAGAATCAGACCCTCAAAACTTACCATGCTCTCAGTCTTATTTTTCTTCCTCTGAGAAATGCAACGTAACACACAGCACAAAGATATTGGGACAATTTTTCACAAGCTACATCCAGGCTACTTTATATTTTATAACAGAAAGAAAAACCTTAAAAAGAAAAAAATAATAATCTCCAGGATAACAGGAAAACAACAACAACAAAAAGCTTTGGTCTGCAAAAAGAGACTATTTAATGAATCTCTGTGTTTGTGTGTGTACGCGCGCACGCATGTGTGCATATATTTATGATTGTGTGGGCAATTATCATTAAAAATAGCTATGTTGGGTCTTTTTAATGCAACTCTTTTCTTAACATCTAAGGCTTTGATCCTGCGCTGAAACGCGTGCCGGCAAATTCCTACACAGCACTTGGGTACCTATAGGTATCTCGTACCCGCATGCGAGTCTAGAGCTGTCACGGCGCTTACATTAGAAGCAGTATGTGAATCTCCTGCCAAACAAAGAAGAAAAACAAAGATTCGAGAGAGAGAGAGGGTGAAATTAAAAAAAATGCTGAGTGAGTGATTCAGGGACACCACCAGCTCCGGCGTCTGCTGCCCACAATGTCACAAGCATCTCAGCACAAACTGGGAAAGGAAAGTCTCAGTGGGGTAAAGCACGTCCCTGCTAGTTTTAGATCACTTTCTTTTAATCACACTGACAAAAATTGACCTCGATCCCTGGGATTTACCTTCTATAAAATTATAGATATATCTCCCTGATTGTCAGCTACAGAGGATATGTCAGGTCTTTCAGCAATTCAGTGTGTAAATATACAACAGACAAAATTACTCTGGCAATTTGAGGTATTTTACTAAAATGGAAACAAAGCAACTGCAATAGACCATTAGCATAGGACTCATGTCGCTTATTTTTAAAAATAAATGGCTTGAATAAATTTCTTTGCTGCTAAACAAATTTATTTTGCTTAGGAGAGAATGTCACCCTTTAAAAGTGTGGAGCTAGTAACTGTCTTTACTTAAATGCAAGTTATGTATATCAGCACAGAACACATTCAGCTTTAAAATTCTCAGTGATCTTCCTTACATTCTGTATGCAATAAAAATTATCTTCCCCTGTAATGGCATAGTTATTTAAAAAGGAAAGAAAAAAAAAAAAAAGAAAAAAATCAGAAAAGAAAAAAGCCTTACTTAAAGATTTTCTGTGTTCAGGCTTTGGTTCTTTGGATTCAGTGTCTAAGCTATTCAGTAATTCGATGCTGGAGGATCTTCTGAGTTTGAACTCCAAATTTCTCGATGTACAACTCCGTTCTTTTGACTGGGAAAAGAATATATACATAAATATGTGTATGCTTTTAATAAAATTATTATTTGTAAGAATGAAGCAGGAGATTACAGAATGCCAGTGCAGAATCAAAAGCTAACAGACACACACAGAGCAAGTGATGCAGTGAGTATATAATTTAAGGAAAGTGTAATACAAAATTTGTCATATGGCAGAGCTTTTATGGCCCTGACAGACTGATCTTAATTTCTGAGATAAATTCCCATTTAAGTGAGGAAAACAAAAGGCCTACTTCTTTAGGCTTTAGAGACCAAAATTATTTCCACATTGCAGGCTACTTCCAAATGATTGCAAAGAGGAAGGTTGCTTAAATTGCCTTTCTGGTTTAGATAGTTACAGTGAATATTCTTGCAAACACAATTGTTTCAAATGTCTTTACACATTTGGGGTTGAATTCTGTTGGTCTAAGCTTAGGAAAGGGGTGTGTGGGGGGACTTTTCTATTGCTCTAATTCACTGGTATATAAAGTGACAATTAGGGATCGTTAATAGAGAAAAAAAAAAGGAAAAAAGGAAATAAAATGTGAGATGATATTTGGTTAATCATAAATCTCTTCCCACGGAGTTTGGTTGGGTGAGATTTAGCCATCCCCGTGGCCTGGAAAGCTGGAAGGCTTTACACGCTCATTCAAAGTTGTAGAACTGAATTAAAGGACAGTTATGAAGTGGTCACTGAGCGTGCCATGGTGGCATTGGTGACACCCTGTCCTGCACACCCAGCAAAGGCCAACCTTGGCCAGGATGAGCCCTTTGTTACCCCAACCATGTACACACTGTGCCCCATCAGCCACGCTGCTGTGCTGAGCTGTGGCTCACTCCGAGCTGCTGAAACTGCAATATTACCTTAATTACACTAAAAAAAAAATAAAAATAAAAATAAAAATCAAGTATATTAGATGTTTAGCTGAATAACAGGAAGGAAAAAAAAAAAAAAAAAAAGTGTTCTGAGTCTCCACAGAAAACTCCACCCCAAAATCTTCAGTAGGATATCAATATCCTCACACACCCAATGAAATGCACAATATGAAGACATACATCATCAGATCAAACTTTCCTTGGCTGATTATAGCCTCAGGGCAATATAATGTTTGTAGCTCTTTAAGGAAACAGTAGCTGTGTTCAGATTAACCCTTTCAAAGAGGCTGCCTCTGCCCGCTCTGCCAATTCCATTGCAACGAAACCTCTGAAAAATGCAAGAAATGGGGATATTTTTCTCTCACCAGATTCTGCACTGAACAAGGAAAGTCAGTGCCCTCTGAAAAAATACGTTCTTGGATCAGGCAGGGATAAGAGGAAGACATTTGGAATTTGTACTGAGAGTGGCAAAAAAAGAAAGAAAAAGCTACAGCTGAATCTGGTTTGGTAATTAAAAACTGTTTTAATAAAACGCAGCCCTGCTTACTTCTAGTAGAAAACCCCCAGCCTTCCTGGGAGAATAACAGCAATCAGTTACAAAGGAATATTATTTGCTAGTGTTATTCTTGTGAATAAGTAATACAAAAATTCATAAAAGGCTCAAATGTATTAATAGTTCTATTGAAGATTATATACTGTAGGCTGCATAAACAGAAAATGCAAAAATTCATTAGTTATTAAGTGCTTGTGTGCTTTTACAACCCTCAGCAAACCAATGTCCTTGTTATTTCAGAGAAATAAATGTAGCGTTCCATTTCGAGGCAAGAATCAAATGACATTTTTGTTCAACAACCTTGTTTATCTGACATTTTTTAGTAGATTTGCATACATATTTTTATATCCTTCAGAGAAAGGAATGTCTAGCTAGCTGCTGACTGCCTAAAACCTGTAGAGATGCCTAAGCAAATGAAGTTGAAATTGCTACATCTTAATTAATAAAGGTAACAGCCAAAACAAATACATACCAATCTGTCAATTGCATTTTTGATAGCGTGGAACCAATCCAATATGAGTAAGTCGATATCCGACTGGAGGAGGAACTCATTTCCTGACACTGTCGTGATCTGGGGAGGACAGGGGCACAGACAGGTAAGTAAAGCACACACCAGACAGATGATTTTCTTCTATTTTTCTCTTCTATCCACCCAGATGCTTTCCCTTTGTACCAAGAATTATCTCCTGGTGTGCTGAGTTACTGAGGAGTTTTGAACCTCTGTCTGAAAACTGTTTTGAATATGTCACAACAAACGAGATATTGTCTCAGCAATGAAACCACCGAACACAAATAGTGCAAAAATAACGGGAAAGCGACAAAAGTTAAGAAAAGCCAGGAATTTCGGTGTTACGAGACACAGTTCAAATGAAAATCAAAGCACCTTGAAAAGAAATAAATTCAATATGAGAATTAGTTCCTATTCTTTTCAGTTTCCATTTCTCTTTTGGTGTTCTTATTTTTATATCCAGTACCTCCATTCTCAAATTTACACTTTTGTTATACACGTGTGATTCCAGAGTCCACTTCCAAGCATTTTGGTAAAATTAATAATGTCACTTTTCTTCACATTAAAAAAAAAAAAAAAATTACCATCAAAGATGGCTGTAGCAGAGTAATTAGGAGTCCATTTATCATAAAAAAAAATCCCCAGTTTGTCTGAATAGAAGGCGATTTACATTTTTGACCCACTCGCTGGGAATATTTATCAAAAGAATATTCATTCCCCTGATAATGTTGTTTCACTGCCTAACAATATTTGGTGGAAATATGTGTGCATATTCTGTTGGTCTGAACTTCTGTAAACCACCGTGATAATACTGGTACATCACCTTTTTTTAAACATACATATCTTTTCACCAGAGTAGAGCTCCAGGTATTTTACGCAGCAGGTCAAAGCAACCATTTTGCAGATGGCAAAACTGAGGCATGGAGCTGGGCAGTGTTTTGCCCCAGGATTATTCAGCACAGCCCTAGTGTATGTGGCCCCAGAGAATGATCCAGGGGACAGCAGTCCTCCGTGTTTGCAGGCAAGTGAATGGAGGGTTACATCTCCACCACGTTTTGTAGGGGGCAGGAGCTTGTCCTGCCCATGCTCCAAACCAGCTCTGCTACTGACAGCTCGGAAACCAAAGCTTTCTTCTTTTTTTTTTTTTTCTTTTTTTTTCCCCCTGGTGCTAAGAGTTGCTTGTGCAAAACTCGGTAGCATCCACACATGGGTATTGCACGCTCGGGTTTCAGTAATTTGGGGATGACGGTTTAGTCTGCACATTGGGATTCTCTTTGGGGTACGGACCAAAACCTTTCCAGGTCTTTCTCGGGGAACAGTCAAACACAGTGGACAACAAAGATTTCTTTCTGACCAAAGTGTGAGGAAAAGCAGAGCAAAGCCATTAAGACCTGGCACAGCCTATTTATGTAAATCCATCAACCCGAAGTGCTACTGTTTTACTGCATCTGCCCCATGTCAAGAGTTTTTACTAAAGCATAAAAGAAACAACAGATCCTCACCAGCCCGGGTACTCCCCACTTTCTTAAAGCTGAAATACTACCAGGGAAAAGAAAAAAGAAAAAAAAAAAGAGAAAAAAAAAACAAAACAAAAAGACAAAACAGCTTAATGTTTTATTAATTGTTCTATAACCCTCCCGTTATTGAGGAAATGCCTGTAAGGAAGGTTTCCAAAGTCATCAGCATTAAGGAAAATCCCGTCAGCGCAGCTCCAGCGGAGACATCCTGTGAGAGCGTTGTGGAGAATGTGGGAATGGTCCCCCAGCGTGGGCTCGGAGGCTGCCCGGCTGCAGATGTTCATCCCATCCCGTCCCACCCGCACCCGTCAGGAGGGGACCTCCAGCCACCCCCCACTGTTCCCCGTGCGCATGGGAGAGTTATTTATTGGGGAAATTTTAATTCCCTTATTAGTCCACGGCCATCAAGTTAGTCACTGCTCACACACTCACCCTTCCCTTTATCAAAAGGAAAAAAAGAAAAAGTCAAAATTCAACTTAAGGTGAGCAGTTGAAAGAGCTGACCTCCAGTTCTATGTCTGGCTCACATGGCAAGGTTTGGGTTCAAAATGTATTGTATTATATCACAATTTATTAATGTATACATGCAGATATGAATTAGACTAAACACAGGCAACAATTCAATCTAATGCCTCTCTCCCAGTATAAACAAATCATTATTAAAATTATAAAATGGAATAACATTTTCAAAGTAAGAGCAACATATATAATTAGATTTACTGCATTTCGAAGGCTTAAAAAGGACACAAAATAGTTTAGTCTTCCGTTCAGCAAATTCAGGCTTTATTAAAATCCAAGTATTCTGCACTGCATAAACATTTGCACTGTATGATATGCAAAAGAGATACTCCATTGCTAACAAGACCAAAGCAAAATGCATGTTGAAAGTTTCTTTGTCTGAATGTGTTATTTTGATAATCATATATTATCAGTGTTTTATGAGCAAATCTGTAAAAACAGATCATAGAATGAAGGGAAGCGAATTCATTTAAAATATACTTTCTGTAAGATATAGTTCAAGTCCTTTTCTTTCTTTCCTCAGACTAATCTTGAGAGTAACTAGACAGTTTCAAGAAGACTGCTACTGCTCTCTACAGTTTAAATGCATCCACTCCTTAATTACAGTCAGTAATTGACTTTGTTCTGCTCCATTCCAGTCATTCACAGGAAAGCAGTTCCAAAGGCTTTCGCTGGTAAATCCCATTTAATGTGCAGGTTTCCTATCCCACTTTTATATATTACCTCCTTAGGATTTCTGATAAATGGTTCTTGGAAGGGATTGCTAAACCATATTTGCACTTTGAACAATCGAATTTTCAACACCCTTGGGAAAAGACATCAGTAAAGAATGCTAGCTTTGACTAAACCTTGTGATTGAACAATTTATGATCACAGCCCTAAATGATGTATAACTAACAACAAGCATAAATTGTTCAATATTAAGGCGTGCTAACACCCTGTATCAGGCACTGCTGGAACAAACAGAGGGACCAGAGAAACAGATGAATGACAAATCTGAAAAAAAAAAAAAAAAAAAAAAAGAAGAAAAGAAAAAAAGAAAATGAAGTGCTCTAGACAGAGCTGCCAGTCTCCATTGTGCCAGGTACTTCACTTATTTAAATATTTAAATATTTCCTGAAATCCCTCTCTCTTTGCCATCATTTTTGCAAAGGCTACAGTCTGGAATTAGCTTTACCTTACCAGGCAGAATTACGATGCTGCTGTCAGCAATAAATACCCACAAGGAATGACAACTGACATTAACCCTCTTGTTTGCAGAGGGTGTGCCCTTCGGGTTGCTCATAGAGGAGCCAGAACGCCTGGATTTTCTCTTTCTTGCTATAGTACTTGGGAAAAATCACTTCAAAGTGACTGAATCCACTCACTTGGTAGTTTTACAATGAACTGTAGCACAGTCCTGCTGTTAAGCATTGATCCTCTGAAAATATCAGCTCACTGCAGGTAAATGTGTGTTAAATTCAATACACTGCTGCGCTGCCAACAAAGTGTGGGAAGGGAGGGGGGGAGGCAGGTGTGAAACACTTTCTATGATATTCTACTTGTGGCTTATTAAGGATTTCTCTTGTCACCTTATAAAGCTGCAAATGGAGGGGTGAGCTTCTTTTGCGCATCACCATAATGATGTACCAAGGTTGTGTTCAACAAGATCCTATGTTATTAAACAAAAAGATGCCTATATAGCTCCAGGAAATACGGGACACTGTATCTAATTAATACCATTAACCATTTTATAACACATAAATATACCTTGGAACCTACCCAAGATCAGCAGTTCTTAAAAATCCTACAAATCATATATTTTGCCGGTGCTGGGTTGTGCTCTGGGACACGTTATTGTGCCATGCATGGTTGTGTCCCTCCAGGACTTCCAAACCTTCAGAGATCACCTGGATCGCCTTTTAGAACATGTCTCAGAGATTCTTCCCTTTCACTGTATACCTACACCACTGGAAAACAGGAGATAAAATCCAGAAAAGTGCCATGGGACAAGCCCAGGGGCTTCTGTTCATAGTCTTCCTACAAACTTTGGTCTGGGAACTACTACACCGCTGTGAAAAAAAAAAAAAGCCTCCTTCATGGTATCCCTCTAGCTCTTTACCAATATATATTTCTATAGATGCATTCATTTCTTTCATTTATTTTAGCTGTAAAGCAGGGATGGAGGCAATTTTAGCAATCCTACTGATAGGCGCTCTATGGAGATATGGAAAAGGGTGATAAATTCACACAGCAAAACAAAAATACAAAACTGTATTATTGATTCACTCACTTCAAAGTGTACTTATGCATCTCTGGTGGCTATAACTATTATTTGCAGTGATGAACTATTTTCAGACAATGCCAAGAACAAACTTTAATACAGGAAGTGAAGAATCCTATGGGGAAGGAGAAATGCAGCAAAAAAAAAACCCTTCACAGTCTCTACCCTGCAGCAAAAGGGAACAGAGGGAGGTGCTTGGGAAGCGTATGGCGCACGTATAGCTCACGTATGGCCACCAAGAAACCACCACACAGTTCTTATTTCAGCCACGGACTGAAACAAGCCATTGTTTAACTCCCCCTGAATGTGGGACATCCGGCAAAAATGCTGGGCTATTGGGGTAAAGCTTCATATAACCTACCCCAATGGTTCAGCGTTGGATTATTGGACACTTCTGGACTGTGGAAACCCCACCAGATGCTAATCCAGTGCAGAATCCAGTGCAGAAAACCTAAATTTTGGTGTCACATGGGACTCCCACAGCTTGTGGTGAGCACTAAGTGATTTAAACTTGGATTGACAGATACCTCTGCGTGCAGAAATTCAATAAAATGTGTTCCTCTTGTTGCACTGTGCATTGGGATTGCTGCCCTTGATATGTGTAGGAAAAAAAGGAAATGTGAGTTGCTGGAGCATTTCTAGCTCTAAAGCTAACACTCTTCCCCCTTCCCACTGCTCCCTTCATCTCACCTTGCTCTCTCACAAGGTTTTGGTTTATTTTCTAATCATGTTTATCCCATAATGAAGAGAAATCTAGGTTTTTTTCCTCTATTTTCCCGAGATATTTTTTGCAGGGTGGGATCTAACCACCCAGCCCACGTAACACAGGACAAGCCACTTTCCATCTGCATGGCAGCCAGGGCTGGGAAAGGAAAGGTGGGAAGAGAGTCAAAAAGAAAGGAAAAAAAAAAAAAAAGACAGACAGATGACTAGGAATTTTCTCTCTCTTTCTAAATATTCATAAAAAAAATAAATCATTAGAATATAATATAGCTTGAGAATAAATACATAAAACATAGATACTCATGTGTCCACACCCACAGCAGAAGTAGAATTAATTAAAGTTGGGAGACACTATGCTCCTTAGTGGTTTAATTAGCTGGATTTGAATTAAACAGGGACAGAGATATGTAAGTTTTTAAAAACATGTCAAAAGTCTAACTGCATTTCTGGAAGTTGATCTCAAATTCTTTCTCACAGATAATCCAGTCTCTTGGCCATGTTTACGCTGAATGAGTGAGCAGCAGAAAGGATAAATAAAATATCTCCGTGCTGTACTGTAGTGAGCTGAGAGTCTAATATTCAAGAAATGCAAATAAAAGAAAACAAAAGGATCAGTATTGAGCTGCATTATATCCATACCGCATCACATATCCATTATACGATTCAGCCTATCAAACAGGGGTAGCCATGGTTATACTGATAGTGAAATCACTTAAAGGACTCTAAGATGTTTATGACTACCAAAGAAATTTCATTATCAAGCAGATTGTCTGTCTCATGTTACAGTCTGGCTTTACCGATCTTGCAGTCCTTTGGATGTCGAGCAAAGTTAACATTGAAGTGATGGGGAAATATCAGCTTGAAAGAAAAGGTCTTCAACCAATCTTTCAAAAAAAATGATATTTGTTAAAAAATTTTGTGAGAAAGTATCTGCCTTGTGTTCCCAATGTTGCTAGATGTTAAGTAAATATATGCTGATTGCAAAAAAGTTGCTTTGGCAACTCTCTTATTAAAATGCATTTGTAACTCCCATCTGTCATGAAAGTTTTGAAAAGTTTGTTTACTTTGGATAGCCGCCTTATCCAGGGTTACCCCGGCATACAATGATAGCAGTCTTCAGAAGTTGTGTGAGGAACAAGCCACTGGGGATCCATTTTTGTTTTAATTGGCACACACAAACACTTTTCTGGTCTGTCAAAAAGATCAAGCTAATATGCATGGCGGGTGTTATATTCTCAGCTTTTGGGAGTAGTAAAGCTCCCTTTATTTAAGTAATTTAAATGATAGACTGCAAAAACTTTGCAAGTCAGAAAAATGTTTTATACTTTCTTTGGGAATATTTGTTTTAAGCAACAGAAAATGTTCTACATATCTAAAGATGTTGAACCTTATGTTATAATTACCCTGTTTCTTCTGACTCTGTAAAAATTACTGTGAAAACCAAGCATTGCAAAGAGGCAACAAACAGATCCTGTGTTTTCACAACTTCTGCAATATTAGCAATTGTAGGACCAATTGCTGCCAGATGTTTGTAAGATATGTCTTTAATTGTGTTGCCTTGTGGTATGTCTGATTTACACATCCATTCTATGGGAACCTTCGCTGGATCATCCTATCAAAGCAATCTGCTTATATAAAATAAGTTGCTTTTTAGTGAAATTAACCTAGCGTTTGCAGTACACACATCAACGGCTCTGAAGTGGATTCAACAGCCTGAAGTCTGGGGTAAAACTTCCAAGAAAGAACAAATTTTTAAATGAAGCTGTATTGCACCAGTGATGAACAAATAAATCTTTTTCCTGGTAAATTCCTAGGATTGAATCCTTCAACATAACTTAGTAATAAAATAATGAACTCTGTGACTGGTAAGAGGAAGAAAAATCTTTGAGCTGAATGTTTCCCTTCTGCTGTGCAATGAACTCATATTATGTACACCAGTTTCTATTGAATTGCATTAATATTAGCAAGGACAGAATCAGGTCTTCTCTTTGCATTATAAAGCAGACCTTTTCCTTTCCTTCCTGGCTGTGAAGACTCCCAGTTGCAGAAGAACTGATTTATATAACTTGCAAGGAAGACACTGAACACACAGTAGGTCACAATTAAAGTTGATTAAAGCCCTGAGAGAACTTCACCTTGGATAAGAAGAGGAGCTCAGGCTGGAGAGTCCACAGAGCCTTCCCAGAGGGCGAAAGGCCCAGTGCTCTGCCAGGGGTACGGGGATGCTTTCACCGATTTCAAGGACCAGCTTGTCATTCTCCCTTTTTCACCCACCAGTCCACATCTACGTTCTTCCTGCCCTTGGACATGTGTGAAATGAAAGTATGTGCTGTTTGAGCGAAGGGGAAGGTGAGGAAGCACAAGTACTTTCTGCTAAACATCCAGGGAATGTACTGGGAGGACGTATTTCCCATTGACGTGCTACACTGGTATTATGCCCTATGTGAGACACAGCCAGACTATTTGGGTTGGCCTCTGAAAAAGAGGGGTTTCCTTCGGAGGGCAGTGAGCAAAAAGAAAAACATGAGCCAGGCAGCCGATGACCATGCTGGATGTCAGACACCTTCGTGCAGCCTCCTGTGTCCCCCCTGCCCAAACCACCCTCTGCTCCAGCCCCATGGCTGCACCGCCCTCACCATGAGAGCAGGATGGATGGAATTCTGCTCGCCGTTAAGCCAAAGTCAGGGGAGATGGAAGTCACCAGACTCGGGAAGTGAGAAAGAAGTACCCCGAGAACCGGCTCAAAGCAGGGAAGCAAAGAGACAATAATTAAGACACAACTCAATCGTATCTGTGCATAGCGGGAAGTAGGGGAATAGACAATTGCACATTTTGTCCACAGATGAAGACTAAAGGCAGTGTATGAATACCTCCTGCAAGCCACTTTTCTCCTTGGGGTAATATTTTACTGTTATTGCCTTTGCAATCTGAAGCCATATATTACACAGCCACACACAGAGATATTGGCAACGGTTTCATAGAGAAAGTCCCGTCTTTCTTAGTTTTACCAGCTGGACAATACCTAGTGATGAATAGTCCTCCTGTCCAATTTTATATGCATGTTATAACACTTTATGATATATGTGAGTGAGACTCAACATGACAAGTCCTTGTAACAAACAAAAATATCAAAGGGAGAATGAATGCTCTACTTTCAGTACAAGCAAAGATATATATTTAAAATATATATGTGCTGTGTGCAAAGATTTCATTTCTTTGACTCTTATTTTAGCCAGAAATTTATTCATCAGTAGCAGAGCATTTTACAGCTACATTATTTGCAGGCAGAAGCCAGTACTGGCTTTTAGTATTTCATTTACTGACACATGTCTCCTATTAATAAGTGCTGAGATTGCACAATAAGAAAAAAGAGATGTTGCTATAAGTATCTTGATACTTATAGTAACGTATTTGGCCATGATTATAAGTGTTTATAAAACATTCAAGAATCGTTCCTTGTCTACTTACACTAATGAGAACACCTGTTAACTTTAGAGCTGCACAGACTTATTTGCATTGAATTCAGGTTTTTGCATACTGTACATCACTTTTTGAAACAATTAGATGTTTACAGAGAAATATAGCTAAAAGAGGAACAGCAGCTTGAATGCCCTCCAGCCCAAGTCAATGCTAATCCTGGTTTGAGTGAAAAGCAGAAATCTGCTGAATTATAATACTGACACAAATTCAGTTAGCAGTGAACAAAGGTGTACCTGCAAATCCTCTGATAGCAGATGTTACTTGTGGGGATTGATACCCGCTGTTGAATAAAGCATCTCTTAGAGATGAAACAGCACTACTGAATGGGATTTTTCATTGTTATATTTAACATTTTCTTTCCATTCGGATATTTTCTTTCTTTTTTTTTTTTTTTTTTTAAGTGACTCAGAACCTCTCGGTGTACTGAACGTGTAGAATATGTGGTCATTTTCCAAAATAGCTGTTTAGCTGTTTACATTATTTTATTAACTTGCCCAAAGCCAATACAACACCACAAGAATCCTCCTACCGCTACAGATCCAAAACACCATCGCTGCAGTAGAGGGTTTTGTGGCCTGGGGCAAGGAGGCAGGAGGTCCCTTTCCATAAAAACAGGTCTACGGAACGGTAAGTGTAATATCCTGCTGCTACACGACCATGCCAGCTATTGTTTAATAACAATGTAAAACATCAAAGTTGGTCCATGATCTGCACAGATACTCTGCCAGCTGTGTCAAGTTCCTAAGTGTTGCAGGCAGGAAAAATATAATGGTTATCATCTTTCCTTGCATGCAGGGAGCAAACAATGTATAACATCTTTGGTTGGCCTCTTTCCGTCTCTATTTGTAGGTAAATTTTAGGAAAAGCTAAACAGGATGAAAAATATTTTGAATAAGGCTATTACATCCATTTAAGAAAACAAACACTTCCAACTACAGCAACTGAAAAGATTTCTATCTTAAAAAAAAAAAAAATATTTAGTGTTTTAATAAAAATGATGCTGTTGAGATTTAGGACAAAGATGAATACCATTTGTCACCTAGCTGAACTCCCGTTTCTAAGGAGTCACAACCTTGTTGGAAAACTTTCACAGGTGATACTACACATTTTATTTTATATTATTAACTAGGTATTGACGAATATGGATATTTCAAATCCAGTTCCTAAAAGGCTAACAGACTATGAACCTTTCCTAGAGTTGTGTTTTGTTTTTTTTTCATTTGGGAATGAAGTTATTTTATATAATAAACATCACCACAGTATAGTTAGTATGGAGACACTGTTTCATTCAATGAATATCTTCTAATTTTTCAAGTTAGAAATTCTTGTTATCTGAAAAAAAAGAGAGATTTGTATGTCTCCAAATTCTCATGATGAATTCAAACCAGTTTTCAAGTGTTGGCGGGTGCTGGGATTTTTCTTTGGACGTTTGGGAATGGCACTGAGAGCACTGGAAATTCACTGGCCTTTAAATTCATCAGCTATTCTACGTAGTAGTGTAGTAACAACAGAAGGTTACTCAAAATGTTATTTAAAAACATCACATAACCAAAATATCAAACTATTTTTTCACAGTAGGTATTTGAGAGGAGCTTTTCTAGGAAAGGAGAATATAGTTCATAACTCAGTGAATTTCTTACACTAACTGAATTTAGGCAGCTAGTGGCAATTAGGTGAAAAACTACTGAAATATTAGACTATGTAGCACCCAAAGAAGACAACCTACTTTGATCGATTCTGTAATGTATTGGTTTTTAAGAAATACAGTGAAATTAGAAAAAAAATATAAGAAACACATACCTCCTCTAGGTCTTTCAATTTCTGGTATGCACTGGGATAAACCAAATATTAAAAGCAAGTACATTATTTAAAAAAATATGTATAGATTTACAAACAACTGATTTTTTTTAATAACATAAGCTTTTATCACGTATTAGAACATGATGTACACTTTGACATCTGTCAGTCAAGCTTCTGGCTATCACACTGGACAATCTGGAGGGATGCATCACAATGTGATGTGGCATGCAGAAAAATTGAAAAACTCCATTTTTCCAAAATAAAAATCACATCTTCCAGTTTTAAATAGAGAGAATGATTGCAAAATATTTGGCCATCAAGACTGTAAAGATTGAGGTTGGATAATCAATAACGTTTGTGGTTGAATTACCCACTGATAACAAGTAATTTCCTGCTATTCGTGAGGGGAATTGGGAAGTGGTTTTGGGGAATTTGGCAGACTCTCTCTCTCTTTTCTAAATATGCTGTGTCTGAAAGCCTGATATTCTTTTCTATTGCAAGCTTTGGGATGATGCAGTATAGCCAAATGCAGGTTTGGGGTGACAGCTCTTACAGGAACTTAGGGATCTAAATATAAGGGAAGCTAAAAATACGCAAAATTACCAGGCACGGGAATGGCTGGGTATGTGGGTTTTGAGTCCTCCATACCACAATGATAAGACCATATTTATCTGGAGTCCTGCAACACCATGATTGTTGCCCCACTTCTCCTCACTAATAAATGTACACTACACATGACAGGGAAATAAATAGTGTTTTAAAATACATTATGGCCTCTTTGTCCAAAGATGTCATCATTGCATATTAATTCAAGCCCTGTAGATGCGCCAGGAGACTCGTGCTTATCCAACAAGAGAAATTGCAGATACAGAAGGGCTGTTACCAGGGCATCTCCCCATGAACCCCTGACCCACACATTCCCTGCCCTTCCATGCTGGTAGAGATACCGGTTATGTTATCACTCTCATCAAATTCAATGGCACAGGACAACTGAAAAGTGACATCCAATGGGTAACATACAATTTAAACCACGAGGCAAAATGGAAAGTCTTAAGGAAATGGAATTTCAGACTTTCTGAAAGTGTTATATTACCCTGTACTACAATCCCACCCATGACCTAATCCTTGCGCTGTTCTCCTGCCACTAAAATAATTAAGAATGTTATCAGGTTCTTGAGTCTAACAAAGGAAACCGAGAAGTTCCTTCCTGGTGATTTGGGGCACTTACTCATTAGACCAGAGCTGGAAGAGCTGACTCTCCCTCTATTACTCACGTCTATGAGCGGAGACATGTAAGTGAGTCTGAACTATAAAGAGAACCAATTACATTAACATTTCCCAACACTTTCAAGAATAAGACTAGAAGCTTTTGTTTGTTTTGCGAAAGCATGATCCGCTATGCTAATAAGTCTAAAATTTGATTAAAAGAAAAACATTCAAAGCAGAACCTGGCAGTACAGCTTCTTATGTGCTTTTCTTTCATCTGCTGGAACACGGTAGCCCTGATTCAGCAAGGTACTTCATTAAGCAATATGCAACTTTCAGAGTATAAGTACTTGTGCTGCTTTCAGTCACAAGACTGAAACGAGCAAATCAGTCAGAGCAAAAATAGCAGAAAAGTTATATTTATGCACAGAGTGACTATTTCAGGGAACAAAAGATATATTAGTGACAGCCTGTAAGAGCTGCATGTAAATGAACAGCAGAACCACAAGTAACAAAGTTAGCTATCACTTATAAGCCTACCAGGAAAAGAAAGCTACACCTTCCAGTCCAACTGAGAGAAAAGAATACCTTATCAAGGAATTAGGAAGGAAAAAACAACAACAACAACAACAACAAAACCCCACCACCTATCGATTCCTTCACTATTAGAAGCAAACCCAATCTAATAACCTTACCTACCCTACTTGAAGAACGCAATATCAGAAAGGAAATATGATTTTTATTTTTTTTTTTTAACTTTGGTTATACTAGTCATAACACAGATCAGCTTGAAAAAATGAGAGAAAAAAAATTAAGTATGTAAGAAATTATACCTAGTTTTCAACTAAACTTTGGGTCTTCAACTGCCAACAATCCCCATAACTCACTCCTTTTCTTCTGAGAACAGATGAACAGATTCTTTATCACAGCCAAGCTCATAATGTCTAAGATTAACTAGAAGTCACTCACTTAGAAGATGACCTTACAAAGAATTAAGCCATAAATTAGATACTGCCAGAACTTGAGAATTAAAAGAAAAAGAAAAAAAAAATTACTGTGAGCTTTAGGTGTTTAGAAATTCAATTATACCATTTAATCTCTTCTTGAAATGCAAACACACATAGGGTGAAACATTGTGGTGTAAAGCACAGAAATGTACCATATCTAAATAAACTAGTGAGAAATACTAAAAAAGGTGAATATTTATCAAAACTCTCACTTAACAAAGAAAGAGCACTGATAACCATATTATTTGGGA
This sequence comes from Numenius arquata, assembly GCF_964106895.1. Classification (NCBI taxonomy): domain Eukaryota; kingdom Metazoa; phylum Chordata; class Aves; order Charadriiformes; family Scolopacidae; genus Numenius; species Numenius arquata. The sequence continues at coordinate 5,110,704 of NC_133578.1, forward strand.
AAGCTGCTTTTATCGAAGGAGAGAACAGGATCTCAGTTTCACGCTTAACTCTGAATGATAGCTCATTCCCCTTTTTCACTGCTTTTGCTCGATGACAGGTCATTCACCTCACTACTGTCATGCGTTACAAAAATTAGCAACCAAGAAAATGAATCTAGATCAGTTCCTGTGTTTGAACTTGCTCATTTGCCCATACGCTCTCTTTCCTACTAGAAACCCGTTTACTGCATCACAGGACCAACCTCACAGCCGACACGGAGCAAGAGAGACGGAGAACCTTGCGAATTTTCCCAATGTATCAGACTTACAGAAACACCTGTGCTAAATAACTTTGTGCTGAGCTACTGTGAAAAGCTGCAGTGTTAAATAGCAATCACAGTTTCTCATTTTTTCACTGAGCTGGTTACTCTTCTGCTAGAGTCCTCCGAGCTGTCGTACAGAGCGTGAATGGTACCCATTTTTATCTTATTGCCTTTCTCTTTATTTACATTGCTATAGTCATGCATTTCTTTATTTATCTTGAAGTATCATTATATCAATACAATGGGAGTTGAGCAGTGCCTGATAAAGTTGAGAAAAAAATATCTGTTTATAAATGCCTTTCATTTCTGAATTGAAACTCTTCATTCACTGACAAGATGAGAGGGGTTGAGGAAAATCTTCTAAGGTATTTGATTTGATACAGGTTTTAAAGTGTTATTTCTCTTCTTTAAAAAGATCCCAAATACTATATATAAGGACAAAAGTACTGTAAAATTAAATAAACTTAGAAAGTCTCTGCAGAACCATCCCTTATTAAGGACTGTAGCATTTATGTGAGAAAAAGCTCTGATTTCCATTTTACAGGGAAACAATGCCCTTAAATCTACATGAGCACTTAAAAAAGATGCATTTGCATGTATACAGAGCTCATTATAGGCTTTAAGTGTGTTAATGATTAGATGGAAAACTTGTTCAAACAAATTATTGACTCTGCTAGTGAAGATCAGAGAGACTGTAAAGCTACTGCAAGCAGGTAGGGAAAGTTGCAATTAGATTTATCTAAGGATTATCTCACTTTGCCTTTCCCAGAGCGGTAAATAGCAGCAGTCCCAGGTCTGGGAGCAAATATCAAATACCTACACATACCTTCCCACCCGGGGGGGAAGAAGCAGGTAAAAGCAAGCGCTTCCGCTCATGGCAACATCACCACTATCAAAACAATTCACCTTTTATTTCTTTAACCCCTTTACGTGTGTCTCCTGCCTACACACTGCAGTTCTTTAGCAGTGGCATCACAGGAAAAGTTCAGGGAAGTGGGAATAGAGCTGCTGCAAATAGTGACTCATCTGCAGCGATGTCTGCATCAGAACGAGTGGAGACTGGAGATATGTTTAGATGCTACAGTCAAGCTAGAGTGAACCTAAACCAGCATATGCTTAGTCAAACCTTTTGAAACTGGGGGGAAAAAAACGAAAGTTGTTGAAAATTTACTACTCTCTGCCTTAATCCAAATTTTAAGTAATTCCTGATTTGCACCAGACTTCAGGCAGAAGAGCACAGCTCATGGTATTTAAATGAAGCTCCCACAACATTTTGTGGCAACACGATATTTTATGGCAGCGAGTGCAAAACACAGCAGCAGCACCACTGTAAACTTTGAAACATTTCGAAGAATATCAAGCACCAACTGCGCTGCCAATATAGTTTTAAGTACAACGTAGCGAGCTAAAATTATGCAAGCAACCGTTTCTCACGCAAGTAGTCCCAAAGATTTCAGACAAGGGCGATATCTGCGATGAAGACTTGCAGAAGAGGATGCTCCAAAAGTATATATATATAAAAAAAAAAAAGCACTTTCCAGTGCAAAGAAGGTAGCAACACCCGGACTCGTGTTTAGGTAGGTTTGCCTGCGCTCTCGCGATTCTCATTTCCTACCTACGTGAAGTGTGTTTCAAATCTATAATTCATATAAAGTGAGAATTTTCAATGTTTTTTTCTTTCACTAAAAAGCCTATTGTGAGTGGCCCCAGGACAACTCCCCCAGCCAGGTAATTTAAACAGCAGAAAAGATAGGCAGATACGTTATTTTCAACAAGGTCCCAAGGTGGCTTTCAATTAAGAAAAACAATTGACTGATGTTTCTCTGTTTGCTGCCAGGAAGCTCTACGTAGTATTTCTAGAGCTTTTTCTCCAATCTACCCAACATGTGGGCTCAGTGTCAAGCTGTGAGTTTGTAAATCTTTTTCAGCACTTATCAGAGCTCAACATGAATTATGGTATTGCCAAATCTGCTTTATGCAGCTTTTTTTACACTAGAAGAAAATGTACGATTTTATGGTCAAAAAGAAACGTCTACATACTTGCAATGGGAAAATGCAGTCAGTTGTGATTGAACCCCAGAAAAAAGTATTTACCCCTAATCCTGCATCTTTACTGTCTTCAAACTTTGGAAACTTCTGAGCTGTCGAGCTTTACGTGGTGCGCATGGTTTCTCTCTGTACTTTTATTAACTTTATTAGCTAAGATTTTATTAACTAAGACTTTATTAACTAAGATTTTATTAACTTAATCCATGTTTGAAAAATCACTGCTACTTTTGTGCATGATTCGCCTTAAAATGTATGTCAATCTTTAGTAAAATACCTTCTTTTTTTGTTGAGAAATAGCACGGAACATAAATCAGCCCTTTTGTTGAAGGCTAATAAACTTTGTGCGTGTGCATGTGTGTGTGCGTGTGTGACTTAATACCATTATAATAATATTATATGGCAGGCAAAAATATAATGAAAATGATAATTTGCCAAAAAGATTTAAAAAACACTGAGGTGTTACCTATCAAAAGTTCTCCTTCTGTCTATGATACAGCACAGATTGCAATCGTGACAGTAAATCTGGTGCTATTGTTAATGCCATGGCACTTTGGTTTTTGGCTTGCTTCAGTCCAATCTGTGACATGCTTGTGAATATCTTTCTTCTGTTCTGTCTGTATGGCATATGGATTTCTGGGATACAACGTCAGACCTATCCACATAACAAGTGTTCAGAGCACCTTATCATTTTAAAAAGCCAATTACTCAAAAAGACAAATGTGAAATGTTTCACATTTAATGATGAGCAAATCTGCAAAACAAATGCAATTTTGCTTCATTTGAAAAAGTTTAGTTTAACTGTAAATATTGCAATGGAGTCCCTAGCAATACACACCATGGGTAGGGACAGGCTCATTTTATGCATATTGTACATCATCACTGTCACTTAAATCTGCAAGATTTTCCATGCTAAGTTGTTTTAAATAAATAGAAAGAAATGAGATACAAAAGACTGAAATATATGCTTCTGAATAGACTGTAAAAATGTCACTGCTAACACTGAGCATTGGACACTTAAAAAAAAAATATTTTGAAAGTCTCACCCAAAAAAACGAAAACTGCATATGTCTACAGAGGTAAAGGTCAGTAATGAAACAATTAACAGCAAAAATACCAATCCATTTTTTAGAAATATTTGTCAATATATAAAGAATGTTTTGTACTGCACATAAGTGCTCAATTAATCCTGGATTAGTGGCCGTATGTCATATTCCCAGACTGAAATGATGTCAGCTGAAGAACTTAAACACACATAGGTCCAAAGCAAAGCAAGATTTTGTAAGGACCTCAGGACCGCAGAAATTGCTACTTTCTGGTGCAGTACTAATAGAGCTCACGATTCAAAGAGATTCTTAAGAATTTGCATAATATAAATGCTGCACTACTGAGGTCAAAATACAGTACGGTAGATTTTTTTTTTTAAAGATAGGCTATAGGTATATATTTATGCTTACATATCTGCAAAATATATAGGCACACATATACCAGCCACTGCTACGGACAATTTAATGATTGCCAGTTATCTAAATTGTAGGTGCTGAGTACCAGAGAAGAAATTAAAGAGGTTATTGTTAATATAGGAACATATTGGGCTAAAAGGCTAGGAGAACAGTGATATTAGTGGGAGTTCTTGACTGAGCAAGGCAAATGGATTTATGTACAATATTTAAAATATATGGGAAACACATAAACAGATTTTAATATTGAAGATTTTTGTGACTAATTTGATTTTTAAAACCCTCTCACTAAACTGAGAACGTTGATAACAAAATACTATAGAACATGGGAAACTGAATGCAGCTGGCACTGGTAATTTTAGAAGAAACTAATCTTGATATTTATAACATCATGTAGCAGGCAGAACAGTTTTACCAGGCTGGGAATGTTGAAATACAAAACAGTTCACCTTTCAGCTATTGTGCTTTAGCTCTATTGCACTAGAAAAAAATCAGAAATCAGCTGTTGCAAGGCAAATATTAAGAAAGTTTATTATGATATATAGCCATTGAGTTACCTTTTCTAAACTGCCTGTACATGTACTTTATATTTTATATTAAATTTTTGTAATCCAGCTCAAGGATTTAATAAATAGAGCTGAAAAATCAGTTCATAAATTATATTTAGAAAGGCAGAAAATATGCTGAGCTATACCATTAGATAAGAACCTTGTTTTAAATACTCTTTTCTTTTTAATTTCCAAGCACTTTCAATTTAAGGTTTGATGTTTTAACCTGTAGAATGCCAGTTATAATGAACTAATAACTAATGCATAAAAAAGAGGGTATTTTACCCTTAATCCTGGAAACAGCTGTAATAATAATTCCCCAAATATTTTTTTGTTATTGCTGCACAATACTAAGCATAAGTGTGCGTATAAACCTGTAAGAGAATGCAATTTATTTCACAATTTCATTATGGTATTTAATTTCTATAATTTTGGATTGTAAGGGTAAAATAAACATCCATAAAACATAATAGACCAAATCATTTCATAAATTAAGCCATATAATGTATTTAACTCCAAGTGATTTACATCAGAGGTTAATTTTTACCAGTATCTTTAATGTTCAGGAGTAATGAAGATAGAGGAATATGTGATTTTTAAAATGTGGAGCTTTAATAAATGTGGAGATTTGAATTTGCAGGGGACTGGGCAGACATTTAGCCTGCTTTTATAGTACGTGTTTTTGTTTTTTTGCTTCTCCCTTGCACACCCACTCACCAACTTTAGCGCTGCGTTGCAGATTTGAATGAAGTGAAAAGCTCAATGGGTAATTGTCAAAATACTTTCCTTTCTCCCACTTTCACACAAGAACCAAATAAAGCCAGGAGAGTCTCCCGCTTTTCACAGACACCCAGAAATCGGCAGCACCCACCTGGAGCTACCGAAGAGCACAGCTGAATCTCCCAGATCACATCTCCTTTTTTTTTGGTTTTTTTTTTAATTCCACAAATACACCTTGGAAGCAAGCACATTTCTCTCGAGCTTCGGAATCTGATGTCAAAATTGCCCACCACCTAGCTCATGCAAAAATCTGTTTACGCACTTTCTCTCTCTCTCTCTCCCCTACTATTACAAAAAAGAAATGTCAGTAATAATCAAGCGAGGGTGCTGAATTAAAATCTGAAATCGCTAACAAACCGATCTGTACAAAAGTGTCAGTGTTAAGATTTCCAGACTGGGGGCTGCGCGACAGAACGAGGAGCCCAGACAGAAGAAAACAGCTCTCCACTCCAGTACTTTCACCCCGTTAATCTCACATGTGCTTTGCCACGGATTTCTTGCTATTTTATTTTTAACCTCTGCTACCTTGTGGGAAGCGGGCTATTCCGAGGGTGCTCGCAGGCAAAGCTCTGATTTTACAGATGGATGTAAAGCACTGTTAAATGAGAGCTTTAAGAAGGACTTTTTCAATTTACTTTGAGCTTAATCTGAAGTGGTTTAATCGCAGCTTGTACACATCTTCTTAAAAATTGTTCTGGGGTTGTCGGGGGGGGTGGACGACACAGGGGGGAGAAGTAATAATCATGTAGGAAATCATCGCGACAGATGTCGGTTCCCATGATCCCATTTACACTTTTAACATCACTAATGAAAACCTATCCGGGCAATACCTGTGTCAGTGAGGTGTCAGGTGGTCATTTGGCAAGACAGAAAAGGAAGGAATAAGAGAATCAGATCAGCATTTTGAAAATGGCTCACTTTTCCTTTTTTTTTGTGTGTGTAGAGGGGGGTTTTTTTGGTGGGTATTTTTTTTTTTTTTTTTTTTTTTTGCACCTGTTATTCTAAAATTTCTTTCAGTTACATTTCAAAACACTACAGTTGGGATCTCCTTGCCAACCTGAGATGGCATAAGCCTGGGTAACAGAACAAAATGTGAGAAGGTCCTTCTGTCTTTAACGCCTGTTCACCAATGAATCAGCCTCCAATTAATCTGTTTCTTCAGTAGGAGTTTAATAAAAGTCAAGCACACACATGTTCAGTCTTGTTTAGTATTAAAGCTGTGTTAACATTATCTGCCTAGCCAGGTCAAAAATCTTATATAATTAAATGCCAGAAACCATTTCAGAATTTTAAGGGTTTTACAATTTTCTGTAAGTAATTGATTATGCAAGGCAGGGTAGTTTAAATTTAAAACAGGATAGTGATGAGTGTGATGTCACTTTTCATTACATATTTCAGAAAAGTTTGTTTCATGGCCAAACTACATATAAAACCTAACTTATTAGATTTGCTATTTTGCATTTTTATGAACCAGGAGAAAAAAAAAATAGAAAAAAATCAGTAACTCAGATTTCCTTTCCACATCATGAAATATAAACTGAGTAGGTTGTGCACATCCCAAATTTCCACACTGTCAGTCAGGCTACCCGCTATAATCGCAGAGCAGGTTTTGCCCTACTCAGCTGTGCCTCAAACTTGGCTTGGAAAAACAAGGTATTACAATACCACGATTATCCTCTGTTACTCCCTGGGGGAAGTGAGGTAGGAGTGGAACCCATCGGGTCATACAAAGAGTTAAATACCAGTGGTCTCGAGTCGGAACAATACCTATAGCTCAGTGTAGGCAATCAGCAGGCTTTGCTTGGAAATACGTGAGGAAAGTCTGATCTCCAAATAAATACAAGCTCTCTCTCTATTGATTAAAGTTCAGCTTTTCACCATTCAAACGTGGCTATGATTTCTAATTAACAAAAAAAGGTTGAGGCAGGAATAAGAACAGGGAAAAGTAATGAACATACTAATCACAAAGAGTTTTTTATGAAAGGGTGGGCCACATCTAAAACTCTGTACATAAGATCTACTCTTTATATTCCAGTTAATAGTAGTGAAGACACCATTTCCAAAGAAAATTAAGAGAAATTTAATTCCTGCTGCCACCAAATGTCCAGCAGAAGATGTGGTCTCAGGCACTGTGCTGCATCCTCAGTCCCCTCCCAGGCACCCTCTGCTCCCAAGAGGAGAGAGGTGGTCCTAGGTTTTCTCCTTCTACATCCCCCTGTGAAAACCTCCCTTTTTCTGCCTTCCCTTCCCACAGCTGAAAACCAGATCTACTGCAGTCCTCTTCATCCACAACTCCTCTCTGTCCTCCAAAGACAAATTAAGCAGTGGCACATTCTAAAGACAATGTAATGCATAATGTACACTACACCGTATAACGACATGGAACCCCAGTATCCAGGTTGCTCAGCCTGTGCCAGTAATGACATCTAAAGGAGGAATTAGAAGTCGTAAGAATAAAAGTTCAAAGAAGGTCTTAGATCAAGGTGCTGACATTCCCAGATACAAGGACAAAGAGGAAGAAAAAAAGTTGAGCACGTATGTTTAAACACAAGATTAGCTCATAACACTAAAGTTAAGCATCTTTAAAAGTTTTAAGGCATAGTAAAAGTACAGAAAATAAAAAGAGTAAAAAAAGAATCTGAGGGACATGAGAGAAGTGGAAACCAAAAAAGAGCCATTAAAAATAGAGCTACAGAAAACTAGGGATGCTTATAGCAACGGAGGACAGCCAGCTTTGGATAAACAAAGACAATTTTGGAAGTGGCACAGTAAAAATAGGTCAGTAACACATATAAGTAGAAATTAATATGATGGAAATGATTTAACAAGCCAATATACTGTACTCCATACAGTGTCACAATCATTAAGCTGGTGCTAATGTGGCAGAAGCAAAGCAATGTATAAAAAGTCAAATCAATACAAAAAGAACAGACCAGCATGTGAGCAGAAATAAAGACAATTGAAAACAACAGTGTTCTTAGTATAGTGACCCTATAAATAAAGCTGATCAATATACAGGTAAAGGAACAAGCAGAGTAGCCACAGCAGACTACAGGCAGGTAGGTATCATTTCAATGAAAACATACAACTGAGTTCATTTTGCCAATAGGGTGGGACAGGCTGAGAAATGCACAGGACGGAAAAACAGAGCACTGCCCCAATAAAGCAAACAATAATATAAAATTGTCAGACCAGTATAAAAATAAAGGGAAGCAGCCCTACAATCTCTTTTAGCCTGGCAAGCTTACGCTCAGCAACTTTAAAATGCACAAGTTTCTGTTACTTTTTATTAAAAACATGATCAGACTAATAATTTTCAGTTCCCATGACATGGACATCTGGTAGCTGTGGCTAACAGAAAAAAGGCAGATGTCAAACAACTTTAATTATGACCTCAAATGACTCTTAATATTCTGTTATTTGGTTTGTACAAACAGAAAATGAAGTACAGCAGTTTTGAGATGTGAGCAAATGAGACCATCGGACAAACTGTTTTTATACCAGGCTTTATGCATGTGTACACCTAAACGCAGTTCATCTGTACTTATACTGGCCACTGGCAAAACCTTTTCTTTGAAATTTCCAGATTAAAGGCATATTGTATTTTTTCTGTATTCCTACATTTTTTTCTGTACTCACGTAGTTGCGTGCAATAAACTATTTTCCAGTTTGTTTTTAAAGTAATTAAATTTAAAATGAAAAGTTTGTAAATAAACTGCTTGTTTTTCAAGAGATC